>NC_092629.1:16318034-16484674 GCF_039555335.1 Amphiura filiformis
GATTCTGAATTCTTCAAGTGATGTGTGGTTGCTCAGAACAATAAACATTACAAAGGAAGTTGAATGCTCTCATTGGCTATCTTAAAATCAATATCAGCAACAAATGGCATATTTAATTTTCACATCTCATATGTCGATAGCACTAATAACATCAACTTACAAACAAACCTTTCTCAGTTTTTCAAACATTAGAAAGCAATTATTTATAAATATACTTAATAGTGACAACTTTTGCCAGTCACTTCAATAACAGAGTAATATATAATATATTTATATGTTATGTACACAGTGGGTTTTTTCCAATATTTACAGAGTTGTGTTACACCTGGGCAGGTATAGAGATATAACTCAGAAACTGGACAAGATTCCAATAACTCTGGCCACATAAAACTGTTAGTGCAATTTCACCCTCTCCACATGGGTGTCGACTGCAGACGACAAATTCCAAATTGACTGCAGACGACAAATTCCAAATTGTCTTTAAACATTCCAAAATTTCAGAAGTTGTACATTTGCATGCCCATATTTCAAATTAGCATGAAAAATACATTAAAATGAGTACAAACAAGCCCACTATTGGTTTAGTGGTTCTTGAGGTAATTGATATTTTGAAAAAAATATCCCACAACTTGGGGACTTTTTATGTTGAAGGCAACACTAACTTTTCAGCTAAAACAATATAGGTTCACAGTAAATGATATTCTGCACTATACCATTTGTTTCTACAAAACAATTGTTTTTACTCACCTGACCTCAGGGATTATCAACTCAGGGGATTTACAGCAAGAGAGGCCTACACGTACCTGCAATAGCTGCCATGTATCACATATGACACCTAGCACCTTATATATAATGCAATAATGGTCAAATTCTCTATAGGGCAGCTATTGCAGATGGACCTTTCTTGCTCTAAACCAAACCCTCTAACTGTTGCTGTTCCTTTGACCCAATTTTCCAGGTCTTTTGACTGTGTGTGATAATGTCAAACCAGATGACATCAAATTTGTGGAGCTTTTGCCCCAGACTTAGCTTAAGTCCGAGACAACTTGTTTAGCTCAAAAATAGGCCAAACAAGTTACATAGACGTGTAAGATTGGGGCTGAGCAACAATAGCTGACAGCATATAAGATCAAGCATATGAATTCCTGGTGACTAAAGACAATTGTTCAGTAGAAAAGTCGTCTGAATAGACCATTTTGGAATATCCCACAAGCCTTTGTGGTTTAACCCTACATAATGTCACGTCAATGCACATATCGTTAGCGACTATCGTTACTGCACATTATGAACTGCACAGTAATGATGCGTGCACCGGCTTAACATATGTAGTGTATCGCAAAGGCTTTTGAGATTCTCCAAAATGCTCTCTTCATACTCATTTGTCATCTTTTGGAGCAATGGAATCAGTTTTGAGCTTTGAGCAATACTTTCTCTTACGGCAAACCCATCACGTTGATTCTATGGAAACAACACTAGATTCCCTAGTGTCAGGACTCGACGAGGTGGAAGCGCCCTCACCTTCCAACTCCATGGAGATCTCCTTGAGTGTATCCACAACCGTGTGAAAGGTGGGTCGTTGCGTGGGCTCCAGCGCCCAGCACTTCTGCATCAAATGATACGCCGACAGTGGCGTCTTACTCGGGCAAGACAAGGTGTGCCCTTGGTGAGTCTGTATGAACACCTGCTCGTGAGACAGCGCCATGTACGGCTGCTGCGCGTAGCTGAATATCTCCCACAGCAGCACGCCAAACGACCAAACATCCGAGTAGGTCGTGAAGCGGTACTGCCACAACGCTTCCGGCGCCGTCCAACGAATTGGTATCGTTTCGTCCTTGTTACCAATATACAGTTCACTTTCGCCCAGATGCTGAGCTAGACCAAAGTCTGCGATTTTAACGTCCATGTTGTTATTCACCAGACAGTTTCTCGTGGCCATATCACGGTGCACAAATTTTTTCTCTGTTAGGTATACTAGCCCATGTGCCACCTGCGTTGCCATTCGGAGCTGGACTGAAGTGTCTATGACATATTTCGGTCCGTTATTTTTGGACCGCTTGTGGCTGGAATACGGATGGTGACTTTGCAGGAACTCCTGAAGATCACCTTGTCCCATATATTCCAAAATCAAACACAGTGGTTTGCCCACAAAACAGATTCCAAGGAGTTGGATAATGTTCGGATGATTAAACCGAGAGATGATCTCAGCCTCGCGATTAAAATAATCGCACGTCTCTCTCTCTGCGTCTGCTTTTAACATCTTGATAGCAACGACAGTTTTCTCTTCCTCTCGTATCAAACGAGGCGTGGTAGCCTGGAAGACGCGACCAAAAGCGCCCTCTCCGATATCACGTATGTACATGATGTCGTTGCGTGGGTATTCCAAGTACTGCAATTTTGGGTTATAACTCCGACTCAGATCCTTACCGAATAGTGGGTTTTCCGGTAGACGGTTGTGATCGAACACGGGGTATTTGTAGTTTGCAAAGCGTTTTCGGTACTTGTACTGTCTGTAAGCGTAACCGGCTAAGACGAGGACGCCAATGCCTCCTGCTGCGACTACGCATATGATGATAAGCATCAGGTGAGGATTGGAGTCTTCACGCATCCGTTGCACAATGCTTGTTGTTGGGAAGTTGGAGATTCCTTCTGGTGGATCAGTGGCACTGGCTTCAGGCTTGTCAGCTACAGGAGTGAAAAAGATAAATTGGATCAATTAGAAAATAAAAGTATTGTTTTGAGAACCTGCTGTGTCTTTATCGCCTGATAGTAGGAGATCGCATTATTTTTCAACCACGAAATTGGCGAATCCATTGAGTTCACATTCAGATGCAAAATATCACACAGCGCTGATGTGCAAGATCACTGCATGCAGACCATGTTACGTGCAGTTCAATAGGCACCCAGCTATACTCTATTGTCTCATACAACACAGACAAGAACCAATGGAATTGAATTTTTATGAAGTGCACTCTGGACATATTTTTCAGAAAAAGACTACCATATCATTTGCAATTACGTGCATCATTTTCAGTGCTAAAACACACCAAGAGGTCAATTGGCATTTTTCTAAATTGTAACTTATTTTGGTGAGACAGCGATGCCAACCACCTTTACACCAAGTCAGTAAACTCTTGAGAAAATTTGTCCATTTAACATGGCTACATGATGCAAATTTGGTGTCAACTCCAGAGTTAACACAATTTGTTATTTTAAAACATCAAAAAGTATGAATATTGCTGTCAGTCTACATCCTATCTTTCACAAGATTTCATTATTTGGCTATCAACAGTTTTTCTCTCTTTTTTGTATCAAATTCACAGAGTTACACAATTTGGCATTTTAAAACTTATTGACAATCTTTATCTTATAATATCTAATATTTTATCCTTCACAATTAAGTCATCAAGAGCAGACAGCAAAGTGCTTCTCCCTACTTCTTTGAATTTCGTATTGTATAGCACCCATGTCTATATATTTATCCTTCACAATATTTGATCATTTGGTCATCAGCCCCAAACACTTGAAGTGTTTTTCTCTCCTTCATTGTCTTGAATTCACTATAATAATATCACCAGACATTGCCCTGTTTACCTGGTATTCACTAACACAATTGCTAATTACAATTCATCCGTGACAAACAGCCCAATTTACATACCAAAGTCCACTGGTTACTCAACTGGTCACAAACATCAAAACAGTGTTGGCAGTATGTACACTGCCCTGAGTTGCCAAATGTCACCTTTGCCACACATATGGGCTGTTTTTCAAATGGCCATCCTGACACCACGGAACAAGTTTCCACATCTTATTTTTGTCTAAATGTTATACATTGTAATGGTATGGTTTGTACTTCAATGACAATGTCACTTATTGCACAGGTTTTTTGCATCTCAAAAGCGTAAAATTATATGGCCACTTTTTATTGACTAGTCACTTTTAGTAAATACATTCATTTGGGTGATTTCTTACACCTACTTGGGTAATTTCAACACTTCCTTTAGTAGAAGTGCCCAAGTATCAGGATTGTGGGTACTTTTTTTAAATTAAGATACAAAGACACCACTGTTTGGGTGATTTCTTAAACCCACTTGGATGATTTCAACACTTTACTTCAGCATAAAATTGCCCAAGTCTCTGGACTGTGGGTGGTTTTTCCAAGAAAGAGCTACATAGACACCACCATTTAGGTGATTTCTTACACCCACTTGGGCGATTAATCACTTACTTTAGTAAAAGACAGACACTACCTGCCTGTGGGGGTGCTCATGCACCTACCCACCATATCAGTTCTACAAAACTGGCAACCCTGGAACTGCCCAGTGTCAAGTGGGTGGGCAATTTAGCGACAATGGAGTCATTTCATGCCAAGAGATTCCAGATTATTGTTTAAGCCTTTCAGATTCTTTTGTTTAAATTTGTTTTGTTATTACTGCAAACTGTGATCGCAGCAGTACTTTGTAGCCCAAGGTGTCTAGCTTGCTGCAATTCCAGACTGCTAGATACAACAACATACTCAAAACCAGCCTCCAACCAACCCATCTGACCTTGATTCCATTTCGGGCTATTTCAGTTGAAACTCACAAACCCCTATGGAAGATTAGTGTGGAAGATTTAGGCCAGGTCTTCCATAGGAGTATGGACTTCAACTGGAATAGCCCGTTTACAAATACAGTCTGGTGCTTTTTTTTCTCTTGTTTTCACCATTACAACATTTTAATTTCACTCCATATGCTCATACGTGCTGGTAGATAAACAAGCAAAGTAGATTTAAACTGTCATTGGACTATCTATTCCAGTTGAAATCCATACACCCCCTATTATGGAAGACATGACCTTAATCTCCCACAAAGAGAGTGTGAATTTCAAATGATATTACCTGAATGGGTGGCTCCATCTGAAATCTACCAATTTTGACAATTCCATGACTTTCCCAACTCCTTGGAACCCTGTACAATATTTAATGTTACTGTTCTTTTATTTAATTCTCAGACACAACACCTACATTTATTAATAGCAAGTGCATCCCACAAGCCTGTGATTGTAAACTATGCACGACTCGCATAAATTAAACCAATCACACTGCACATTGTAAGCAGTCAGTCACCAAGGTCAGGCTTCTACAAGTTATGCACAAACATGCAGGGCCGTCGCTAGGGGGGGGGGGTATTTTGTCGGCAAAATTTGAATGCTTTCGGCAAAACCATGTGACTGTCGGCAAATGTAGTCAAAGGTATGTGTGAATGTCGGCAAATTGTGAGAGCGATATAACAGATTAATATGGTATAGTAGTTAGGCCTACTAGGTAAAAAAATATTTTGAAAACAATTTTGACTCCTACCCCCCTACACCACTTTTTAGATTTCTGAGCGCCATCCTGGCTAAAAAAATTTGGGTCAACAAATTACAAAAAATTTATGTCGGCAAACCATACTGTACACCCCCCGAATCATATTGGTCTAGCGACGCCCCTGCAAACATGGACACAACACCAAGCAAGTGCAGCCATGTCCGAGAATTAAATATAACAACATTAGTTTCCTCCTAAGAACAAGTTTTCAAATTCTTACAGCATCTAGGGATATCACAGTAGCGCCATGATATATCCGTATTAAGAGTAAAGCACCACGGTCCTGACAACGATGAACCTCCAGGGTTACGACAGTAATTGCTGGCATTACGGAGCTCAGGATAGACTTCTGGGTAATACAGATGGCTGTGTGGGTGCTGTAATACAGACAAAAATGGAAATAGAATGATTAATAATCTCATGAATATATGCGATGCACAAAACCCAATCAAACTTATTTATTTGCCAAAACACGAATGCAATGTGTGGTTACTAATTAAAAACAGTGGACTTCCTTGTAACATTAGTAACCTCAGTGTGCGTATTCTACGCGCACGATGAATTGACGCACACGCAACTACGATATTTGGACATCGCATGATTAAGCCCTGTTGGTCGTTCAATTTTTTTTAGGGGAAAGTGAAAGGGTAAGTTGAAATTGTATTTTGTTTTTAATTAAAATAATATGTTATACAGATATGACGGAATCAAACATATTGAAAAGTGACGGTTATGAATGAGGTTTATGACTATTCATTAGTTATTTCTCAGGTACTATGAAAAATCTAAACAGTTTACTTGTATCGGACTGTCATAATAACACTGACTGATTGATCAATGAATTTACCTGTGCTTGCCAGGGTTGACACAGAAGGCCGTCTACGGTGGTATTATGGCTCCCCATATAGAACTGTCCTGTACCCGTCACACAGTCAGCTGTGAGAAAGAAAAAGACAAACATTTCTTACACTAAATTCTTGAATTCCTCTACATCTGTAGTATCCTGTTCAGGCCTGATGTTATGTTGAACTGCACTATTTGTCCTTTCGCACTTCCTGGCCAATTGCGTAAGAATTATGTCACGCCTGCCTCACACGATACTACACAGATTGATCGGCGATGTGATGACGATGTGATTCAATAAGTCAATCATTGCCAGAGGCACACTATTTTGCTCTCTGTGCATGTCAAACCAGTATGGTGTATTTACCATAGCATTAACTTATTACACACAGTTAGCTTGGTACTCTTTGGGTCTAAACCTCTTTTGAGTTATACTTTGTTTTTGACCTAAAACATGATTACTTACTTGTAATTTCACTTTCCTTGATATCTGTAAATAAAAGGAATAGAAGCAAAAGAAATGTCATTGAAATTGTATTTATATATTTCAATTTGGAGAAGGACATATAAACACAACAATGTCACAACTTGTCTTATACTTCACATATGAATGGACAGCTAATTAGTTACCTTTGTATGACGATCTTATTTCATGTGACACTTTGGTATTATGTGATAGGTCACATGATATGATAGGTCACATGATGTGATAGGTCACATGTCTACAGTGTAACTTAACAGCTCTCCAACTCCCGTCATCTCCCATAGGGACAAAGATGCACCAAGCGACGTTTTAACAAAAGCTTCTTTGTTGTACAAAACCTTACCATAAACATTTGCCACAACTCTAAGATCAGTACTTACAGTCTGACACCTTGCATAATGTATAAAACATGAAAATATCAAACATTCCACCCTGCACAGTCCATTATGCACTTATCAAGTCTTTCCCGGCCCTGGGGACCGGGACATAGCGGGAACATGCCGGGCGTGGCCGGGATGTACACAAAATCATTGCCCCGCAGGCCGGAAGTTAGCCGGGACTTGGCGGGGATGTACAGTAGATCGTCCCGCTATGCCGGGCCAATCATTCATGTTAGCGGGCTTTTGCCGGGTGTACAATTTTTTTCCCGCACTGCCGGGACATAGCGGGGACTTTCACGAAGAAGTCACACCATTAAAAAACATCAGTACCCGGTACCGTATACCAAGAACTGCTGATTTTGACATGCATACTCTTCTGTAATGCACTATTTTCACGATTGTGGCGCTACAAAGCAAACTGAGGAGTGGGGTAATTACTTGTTATAAGTAACCAATATTATATTAAAACCAATTTCGTGCATCTATAAATGAAAGTCTACTTTTTTTTAAACTCTTTATTTTGTTTAAATCCTTGCGTCTGCATGTAAGTTAAAGCTTAAACATGTCGATGTCTTTTAAATTATCGGCATGCACTATTAAATCGGCCGTGTTGTGTACGATCACTGCTATCCAAATAATCCAATCGATCTTTTTTTATTAGGCCTATATGTCGTTCATTCAATAATCGACACAGGTATATTAAACTCTGCAAGATGGGCGGGGCATAGCCCGTTGTACATTGTTTTAACGCAAGTCCCGGCCCATGGGGTCGGGGATTGTGACGGGATTGTCACACCGTAGCCCGGCTAGCGGGGGCTGAGTCATAGCGGGGATGTACAGAAAATTTATGCCCGTAGGCGGGACTTTTGACGGGTCAGTGCCGGGATGTCACGCTGGCAAAATGTACTTCCCGGCTAAGTCCCCGCTAGTCCCGGGTCCCCCAGGGCAGGGGAAAGACTTGATAAGTGCATTAGAATGTAATGAGCTATTCCAGTTGAAATCCTTATACCCCCTGTGGAAGAAACTAAATTAATCTTACACACAGGGGATGTAGATTCCATCCTATGTGGGAGATAAAAAGCCATGTCTTCTGCAGAGGGTATAATGGATTTCAACTGGAATAGCCCAATAATTTATAAACCTGCAACAAAATGCACTTTACTTACCAGGAAAGAGTTGTACATCCGTATACTTTGACATTTTACTGCTTTTCTTCGGCAACATATCACAGACTGGAAGTCCTAGATTTCCTTCACCTGGCCCCCATATGATAAGCTGATTCTGATTATTGCGTAGTTTGATCAGGTCGTTACGACATGTGAGCTCTTTGACCACTTTGCAGTCCTCCCTGTAACGAAAGAATCAAATGTTTATGTTATCTTTAAATTGAAACTTCAATTGTATAACTACCTGCTTTTAAGCAGGTTTTACCTCTAAAAGGCAGAGATGCCAGCGACTTAATGCCAAAAAAAATTCTGAAAATACGGACAATTGTGAGCCATAGGGAGCATAGTGCCTCACGGTCTCGGTCCCTTTTAGATACTAAATTATGGGGTTTTTTGTGTGAATTTTTCCCCCAATATTTTTTATACCAACCATAATGATTGAAATTTAATACATAAAAAATTCGGAAATGTTTTGGGAATTAATAAAAATTCAGAAAACTGGCATCTCTGTAAGGAAGAGAGCAAAAAAAGGTCAGTGGGAGAGAGAAATTTAAAGGATTACAGATTGAGAGGAACATAGAGACAGGCAGACAGATGGAAAAATAGACAGACAGGGGAAGAGAGTAAGACTTTATAAAATCAAGGTGCAAACAAATACAAACTGCTATATCACTAACTTTTCTTTCACTGACAATAATTATGAATTTCATCTGATATGTACCAACCAACCAAACTATTAAAAGAATACCTACATCAGCAACATGCAATTTTCCAATTATCATGAATCATGATAAATATATACTAGTATATGACATACACGTGTCACGATGGACATAGCAAAATATATCTGTTGAAAAAAAAGGGCTATTCCAGTTTAAATCCATTACCATACACCTCCTACATGTATGGAAGATATTCATGACCTTAACCGGGGGCGTTGATTACCCATTCAGGTAGTCCCATTTGACATTCACACCCCTTGTGTGAAAGATTAAGGTGATGTCTTCCATCGGGGAATGTGGATTTTCAATGGAATAGCCCATTATGCTTCTGACTTGCAGTCTGCATCAAATTTGCAATGCATTTATCTTGGAGATTTTAACTTATCTTTTTAAGTTGGTGGGCAGGGGCGTAAAGTTTGTTCGGCTAATATAAGGCAGAAATTATTCAGCTTTTGTTATTGCGCATGTCGATAAAGTCCCAACTCACACAAATTCACATAAGCGTGCGCTAGTCACGCATTACGCAACACACAATGAGCGTAAGCATTGACCCAACTGTGTGCATGCCATTCTATATCAATACACAGGGTTATGAGTCTTATTTTTTCCAGCTTATATAAACCAAACAAACTTTTTAACAAACAAGTCAAAAGCAAAAATGTGAAATGTTAAAAGGGCCCCACACTGCTCTTTGTCCATGCCCCAGGTTCTTGCTACATGTACGTCCCCTAGGGGGATGGGGCAAACATATTCACCAATTATTTTTTAAATTTCACAATCTTTGCAAACCTCCAAGGCTATAAATGATCTGTTGTTGTTGGGGTTTTTTTTTGGCTTAATCTGAAGAAATAATTTATGGAAAGAAAAGACTTTTTACTCCTACTCATATCAAGAATTTGCCTCTATGGTTCCAGGAGTAAACACATTCTATACAAAAATAATGCAGCACACAAGACTCATTGCCAAACATTTACCTACTCTCCAGACACAAATAATTGCACATTCCGTACACAATGGACAAAATATTTACAGTACATCTAACTATTTGCAAACAATAGATTGCAACACACTCTAGTAAACAAATTCACCTGGCGTAAAAAAAACACAAGTAGTTGATTTGTCAGCAACAATTTCCATGTCAATATTTTAATATTTGAGAACTTGTGCATTGTGAGAATTTTAGAAATGTTAAAAATAACATTTAGGCAAAGAAAAGTCTTGCTTCAAAAGTTGAGTTATAAACCTGTTACTGGCAACAGTGGCGTAGGTAATGGATATAGGCCAAATTGGCCCCCACCTTGCCCCTCTACATTGTACCCCCCCCCCCCCCCGACAAAATTTCTAGCTACGCCACCACTGTGGAAAAACAAAATTCTTAGGTATGTCATGTCCAGGGACAAGTAATCAATTGGCTATTTTTTTTCCATGCAAATCACTTTTCCCTGGTTATGTCCCGGGGTTATGTCACTGTTTAACCAGTGGTTGAGCTAGGGTTTGAGATGCTCAGGAGAATGTTTGCACCTAGTCCAGAAACAATAGTGATTTTGTGACATTTTGAATAAATACCACTAATTTCAAGTTGAATTTACTTCTTTTCACCACTTGGAGGGGGCACAGAATCAAGAAAGGTGGTGCTGACTTGGTTGATTTGTTGCCCTCCCTAAGATGGTGCCAGGGCATGTCCCCTCCAATGGTGCCAGGGCATGTCCCCTCCAATGCCCCCTAGCTACGCCACTATGTTCAATGGTTTCTTAGACCTAGGAAAAAAAGTCAGTTGTTTGTCCTCATCACCTGACCGATGTGAAAATCAGCAAAAATAGTTTTAACTGTACAAAAGAATACTAAACCTAATTTTACACATTCCAGACGTTCCACAAACAAAAAACTTGTTAATACCAAATTGCAACACAAAAACGTCTGCATGCAGACAAACAACACTTCATAGGGGATAGGTGTTTTGACACCCTTGACAACAATGAATATCATGCATGGAAACACTACATAGCTGGTAGGAACTTGTAAACAAAAACAAAATTTACACAAATATTTGAAACATTTAACAAATGACCTATTTCAACACTCATTGCTTTTCTAAAGCGGCACAGCCTGCTATGTCCAAGATCTACTAATTCATTCAAATATGAAATAAGGCTCAATATAATGTCAAATTAACCCAACTTTGACTCTAGGCTAACCATAGCCCTAACCAAACCTAACCATTCATATAATCGACATATTGAACCTTATTTCATAAAAACATGTATCAAAACCTTATTTTCTACATGTAGAGAACCTTTAGCATAGCAGGCGTACACCTGTTGAACAGACCTTCAAAGTTTAACTTATTTGAATCTTATACTCACCAATCCAAAATCCTACAGATTATGAATTAATTTTTAACAACAAAAAAAGATAAAACAGAAAATATATAAATAGCTATGTTTGTTCTAAAGAATCTTGATGTCCAATGTCTTGTTTGTTTTCAGGAATTTATTTCAATGAAAAAAAAAATCAAAATCCAGTAAGTTGGAAATTCAAAAAGCTTATTGCAACGAAAGTTCACTACAAGGCAGAGTAAAAAAAAAACATGTTTCTCGTCCGCGCCCTCCTCCTCTTTTTGAAGATTTTTCAAATTTCTTTTTATTTTCTAAACTTTCAGTTATAACTTGTTGAAAAAGATATTTCAGAAGTTCAAACTTATTGTACGGCTTTGTAAATGCATAATACATCATTGAAGAAGAGTTTTGTGATCACTGTAGGGGCCTACCTCTCAAAACAATAAAATAAAAAGGACCTCCTCCTTTTTCTCAGATATTAATCTGTATGTCGAATACCCAAAATATGGTGCCAAATACAGGTATTTAGCGTCGTTTTCCAATAAAAATAGAAAATAAAAAGCCCTCATCCTCCTAATTTTTAAAACCCGGACGAGAAACATTTTAATTTTTACTTGGCCTAATAATGGTAATTTGAAATAGCGCAGGCATTTGTTGAAACTCTGTTGCCCTGTAATGTATAGTGATCCAAGTTATCCCAACAATATCGTGCTATGCTATGAAATTTATGTGCTCTTTTGTGAATCGGTTTACACATAGTTTACACTCTAGTACCATCAAATTTGCAAGCAAAGCACAAATTGACAAACTACAAATGCAGGAACTCGCTATCTTGTAGTACAAGATTGAGAACTACCATCCTCTGTTGACAATAATTGGTCAAGGCAGTAAAATTTTTCCAGTATCCAGAATGGTTTTTTTTTCCCAAAAATATTGTGAAAAATTGTGAAAAAGCCTATAATATTCATATACCGTAATTCAGTCATCAACCATATGTTTTAACCCCACATGCGCACTAAGCCTCTACGAACTAATTACAAGAGGGGTCTCTGACTATGTCATGTATTGAGCCAATTAGAGAAATGGTAATAATATCGAAGTCAGTAGGGCTGAGTAAGACTTTACTTAGAATTGCTAAAGAAATCCACTTGATTTTGATTGGTTATTCAAATGATTATATAATGTAATTGACCAATCAGAGGCACTGTAAGGCAGTAGTTCCTATCCCACAGGGTTAATTGAACTAAACATTATATAACACAATTAGCGAAATGTCAAGGAATATAATATGTTTACACAAAACGTAAAATATCAAACCCTACCAACTCCAGTCAACAGTTACTGAATTATAACTTAAAAATAAAATCCTGTCAAAATAAATATCTGTAAATGTCAACTTCATTTACCTACAAATCATCTGAACTCATCTTGTTTGTCTTCCAAACATTGAAAGGGAAAAAAATCACTGTGTCACATCATCTCCAAAGTCTAAAGTCATATCCATCCTACCTTTAATACACACTCACATGATGCCTCTTGATTACTGGGTACAAACTCAGAACATGCAACCATAAGGTCAACATGATCATGCACTTTAAATAATATAGGGGTCGGAATTAGGAACCAGGGCATGAGACTAATACCAAAGATTTCAAGGGCTGCTATTGTTCACTTGAATAAAAACAACAAAAGACATGGGAATAAAAGTCTTTTCAACTTCCCAGGTACAATATAATGGCAGTAAATACCTAATAAACAAGTATGCTTCATTTAACACAAAATTGCATGCCAATCTTACTAAGAATCAAAACAAAATAATTTCCATTTACAATTAACATGCCCACTTCCTGATATGTGTGTGGTCGTAAAAACACCCAGGCAAATGAGGACACACACATAGCATGCCTGGGATTCGAACCTCAGACCAGGCTTCCCGTTAGTGTGCGTCATTGCGTCCAGACGCGTATTTTACAAATTTGGACGCAAGTTCACATGGCTAATTAAGTATTTTGCGTCCATTGTGGACGCAGACAAAACTTCGAAATTTTATCATTAATTGATGATAAAAATAAGAAATTTTTATTCTTTTATATTTTTAAGATAATAAAAGCCCCAAAATTTTGACCCACCTGCTGAGAATTGAAGTAAATTCTGCAATATTTGTAAATGCAACGTCAGGAAATTGTGCACTTTTTGCATGCTTTCCGAACGATCGCTGGTACAGCTGGGGAAGTCCCAATTGATTTGTTTACAAGCAAGCACGTGCTGTTAATGTTTATTTAATTATTTATCACAACCTGACAATATTCAATTTTTAATATTTTAAGTTTATTTTCTCATAAATAATCTTGGTTTCCTTTATTAGTATTATTGTTATGATGAATAAAAGCAATTTTAAAGACAAAATCCAAATGATAACCCTTTTTCGTATTATTTGTGGCAGCACGTGTTTTAGTTTTAGTGGCATCAACAATACGTTACTTTAAAAATAGAAATGCGGAAGTGGACGTCTGAACGAAAATTGCTCAAGATTGACAGACTTTGCTAAGTTTGCTCATGTTTTTGCACCTGTTTTTGACCACGTTTGGACCAAAACTGACACAGAAATGAGAAAAATTATCATAGCGAATGGAGATGGAATATCACGCTAAAATGCACTTTTATTTTTTTTAACAATCAACATTTGATGAGGTGTAGACCCAGTGTGTATCGTCATAATCGTGAATTTCAGATGGACGCACAAAAATCTGTCTGGACGCAAGTTTTTGCAACCTCGTCAGCAAATTTGCGTCATTACGGACGCACATTTTTAAAACCTTAACGGGAACCCTGCCTCAGACCCCACACATTCCATGCACAAGATCACCGACCTACATTGTATAACCACAGGGGTTTTCGTTGGAATGGCCAGCGAATTCTATAGGTATATGACTTAGACTGATTGTGTCATCGCATCACATGGAATGCATGCGCAGTGGTTTTCATAGTGAGCTTTTTTGTGGGTTTCAGTCGTTAGGATTAACAACCCAATTTGAGGCTTATGCCTTAATACACAGTACACTCAAATATGACCTTTGACTGAATTGAGTACAAAAAACGCATAATTTGAGGACAATTTTTATCTAATTCATGAAATGGGCATTACTGAACATGCCACTGGGGTTGACACCATTGAGCTATTCCATTTGAAATCCATACAACCCCTATGGAAGACATGACATTAATCTCCTACACAGGGTAAGTGGATTCAAAAGAAGTCACAATTGGTAATCCCATTTGAAATGTGCAAAGGGAGTCTCACCAATTCAGGTAACCCCATTTGAAATTCACACTACCTGTGTGAAAGATTAAAGCCATGTCTTCCATAGGGGTGTAAGGATTTCAACTGGATTAGCCCATTTCACCTTACAGTGACTTCTTCTATCACTAGGATCCACAACATGCTCATCTATATCAGGGCACAGTTCTTTAACCCCAATACATTTGCACATTAATTGAATGACCTTGGAAAATTTGGGTACAAAAACTCATACTCTGCAACTTAAGGTCAAATTTTACACTATGACTATGGTTATTGAACTATGTCATTGGGATGAGGCCATTATGGTCCATAGTGACTCCACAATAGTACAGGTGACCTTTGTCAATCAAGTTCAAAAATATCCCTGGCGACAACCCTGGAAACCAACGGAGCGTAATTAACAGTGATCACACATAATCTTTGTGCGTAATTTATTTTTTGCATTACACAACAGTACCCTATTGTTTCGAAAATTTTTGTTTACACTTGATTGTATATGGTCATTTTCACAGTAAAGGGTGTAACTTTTGATTTTTAGGGTCAAAATTTCAAACCACTTAAATATGTTTCTGTTTACTGTAATCATGCATAGAAGCAACTTAAATTCCAGTAAAATAGTGTTTCAAGGCTTAAACCTTTTGATTTCTGATAAAAATTTGACATTTCCATAACATTTTGGTTAAAATCTAAGAAAAAATGTATTTTACATAAGCTCAGAAAATTATGACATGAAAGCTGGAATACATGTGAAATCCCATTCCAAAGTAAGTCAACAGATATAAGTTAAATTTTATACCATGTTTTGCTATGTTTGTAATGCAATTTTGAACATTTTTAACATCAAGGGTCATTTGCAATGGAAATTTCCCAACCTTAAACATATTTTTTAAGTTTTAATTGGGTTCCTAAAATAATTTAAATGTCTAACTTCATGTACAAATACTACTTGATGAAAGGAACCTCCCAGCCAAGTTTCACAGAAATTGGAGTTATTTTTTAGAATTGGCAATTCAAGCGATTTGTGTTTCGGAGGCTTCAGTTAACAACACAGGTGATCATTAAAGTAAAATATTTGGCTAACTACTACAAGTTGACATGAAAAAATAGGTTAAAAATATCACAATTACCAATTTTCATGCTTTGCTTCTAAGTATTGAATTTCAGTTGTGACAAAAATTAAATTATCACAGCAAGTCATTCTTTTTGTTTCGGAGGCTTCATGTTAACAATGGTTAAACATTGCAGAAGTAGTTTTTTTGAAAACAGCACTGTTGGGATCATCTAAGCTGTTATTTTCTTGTGTGTATTGAATCAATGATTCTATCGGCAGATATTGTAGATTTATAACATGGTAATTTTTTCACCCATTTGTTAAGTATGGTGTTATTTGCATGTGAAGCCTCCAAACGGGCTTTCTCGGATATCAGTATATTTTTCAAGCATTAACCATAATATCAATTTTTTTAAATTTATGACATTCTGCACATTCATGCAACAATTACAATGCAGATATCAATATGGAACATACCAATTTAGATATGCATAGATGATAATTAAGTTTACTGTTGTTTCGGAGGCTTCATTTGTTTCGGAGGCTTCAATTGTTAACGGAAAGTTTGTATTGGGTCCCATTTTCAAACGGTGATATATATCTCCATGATTTAAAAACAAGTGACTTGAGGATCTACTTTGCTACATTTTGATAAATAGATTGGATGAGCTCTTTTATTTGCCCAAGCTTGCTGAACAGTTTGTTTCGAACTTCAAAAAGTTATGTCGGCTCTTTGAAGTCAAGATTTTATAAAAATTTTAAAAGCTTGCAAATCAACTAATTTTTGTTACCATTTCAAGTTAAGATATCAACTGTTATGAATCAAGAAGAAGTGAAGAAATAACCAAGAATTATGAACCAAAGCTATACCCACAAAGTTTGTTAACAATTGTTAACGGAAAATGAAGCCTCCGAAACGACAAATATCGAACTCCGGTTCTCAAAAATACAGGGCTGTTCACAATTAAATCTAATGTGGCAGTGTTTACTGAACATATGACCGTACTTTCAGGATAAGAAAAATTATCCATGAACTAACTGAAGAAAACACAGGGTTTTCACAAAATCTTACTGTTTTTAAGTTTTTTTGCAATATTAGGTACATTTAAGCCTGCTAAAACTGAACGCAGTAACTCCCGAAGATGATTATGCTACCCAAGGTAGCTGCTAACTAGATGACTTATTTCATGGAATTTGTGGCTTTATTAGAAAACTACGGATCAAAATGTTAAAAATCCAAAGTTACACCCTTTACCGTGAAAATGACCATATATCAAAACTTTTTTATCCAATTTTAATCATTCAATTTTGTCATGTCCAGAAACTAAATATTATTTTTATATAATTTAAAAAAATACCTTTTTCAATTTAGTTGCCTTGAAGATCATTTTGGTTGTGGTTATGGATCAATTGACATTTGGAGTTTTTCCCAAAATTATTACCGTAATGTTTATTCTTTGTTTAGCTTTATTGCTAAATTGATCTGTTTTTCTGTGAACTTTCTGTTTTAACATTCCCACAACTGCCACAAGTATTTCAATTTCAAGTTTGCAAGAACCAAGTCAGTGATGAGCATTTTACTTGTGGTTTCATGCCACTTTATTTAAATTATTTTCTGCAATTGCAGAACTTGCATTCTTTGTTTCTAATTATATTGTTGCCAAATTTGTTTTTTATTTTTTCTATTCACATTTTAATTATATGAATCATTTGAAGTACAAATGAGTGAATGTTCTTAGTCATTCAGTAGTTTCAAGCAGAATTTTGGAATTATGAGAACTTACTTTAGTTCCAGTGTTAGATTAATTCCAAAACTCCATTTGAAGTACAAGTACCATACTTGGGTGTGGACAGTTGATTTCTACATTTGGTAAGAAACTTTCCATCTAATGTGCCAAGTAGGAGGCCCTTAATTTACAATTTTGTAACAAAATTGAATAAACGACTCATTATTATTTAAAGATTAATGATGCACTATTCAAGTAATTCCGGACCCCCTATCCAAGGCAAATTGGGTTAATTATGTTACATAATTTTACACAAAATTAGGTTCTAAGGGTTAGTTCACACAAAATAGTTACATGAAGGCTCGCCCGAAATGTGAGGCACTGGTGGGGATTGCAAGTTGGGAAAGAAAAGGGATTAGGCCATCTTAATTTTAATCCTGAGTCTCAAAGTTGTAATAGTAAAATTGTGGGCATTGTCCTCTTTAAAAATCAATACATTTTTATATGTCTTTTTTTTTACAAAAAGGCGAAAATAAAACTAAACATTCCTATTTGATTTCAAGTTTTGACGTTTTCAACACAGAGAAGAATTATTTTGTAGCAGGTACTTTATTTGTAGCTACTATTCCAACACTTGCAACAGACATCAATACTTTCTGCACTAAATGCTCGTCTCAAAGCCTGTACTGATATATAAAAAATAATAACAATAAAAAAATAAAATAAAAAACACCACATTTGTCAATTTCTCACAATCTTTGAGACTCAGGATTTAATTAAGGTGGCCTTTAAAACTGATTGGTGTGTTCCAGGGATAGGTGCATGCAGCATTTTGTAACAAGCGTAATTTCCACAACCCTATCCCCCAGTGGATTGGATCGTGCAGAAACAACAGATAGTGGGGACATATGTACTAGTAGTATGCTCACATGGCAAAATCGAGTTTGCTTGAAATTCCCATGTAGACAAGGAACTTACTGCTAATTGTCTCGTTGAAACCCGTACGAAACTCAGGGAGCTGATCCTTGTTGCGAAGATTATTTGTGGAATGTCTAATAGGGTGTACGCTCTTGAAGCTGCGAAGTCCCTGAGTTGTTGTTAAATGGTCTATGGAATGATGTGGGGCCGTAGTGTCAGCGACAACCTGTAAAGCGTGCTGAGGCTTGTGGATTAACATCTAGGCGTTGTGCCTGTGCGTAGCGCACTATAAATCACTGCGCTTTTTCATGTTATGCCTAGACACCAAGGATCCCTAGGGGTCAAGGATACGAAATAAGTATATGTACACACATTACCTGGGATGGGATGAGGGACGTACAATGTACGTCGTACATGTACATGACGAGTACATCATACAAATATAAGAGTTTTTAAACTATTTGAAATCAAATGATCATCACAGAATACTCACTGCCAAGGGTCATTACGACCACAATAGACATGTGTAAGGGGTCATTGATCCGTGCCTCAGTAGACAGTGTAACAATGATTGTCATCTATGTTCAGACTTGTTGCATTCTACTGAATCACCTCAAGGCTTGTGACAGTATAGTCTTTTGTCAAGTTTGCTTTCCCACCAAAAATATCCTTCAATATACCGGTAAGGTAACAAAAAAAAACTTGTTCTACGGGTGGAGGATATAAGCATAACTGGAGGAATGGGTTTGAAAAAATAAAAAATACCCCAAGTAGCCAATTCCATTTTAAAAACATACTCGCTCTGTTGAAAACTTCTCTTAAATGTCTTCCACAAGGTACATACATTGTATGACACATTTCAAACGAAACAGCCTGATACACATTCAGCTTACACTCCGGTGAATGAGTGTTGAATTCCTGAGTCAGGTGATAGCATTTGTTTTTGCTGTGCCCAGATTATTTCCAAGTTTTGATTTTTCCATTATATTTTTCACGCTACCAGAAAAAAACAAGCCTCCCTTTTGAATTGAATGCAAGTTTAGCATTCAATGGATTCATTCACTGGGCACACACTATCAAGGTGCCATGGCTTGCCACTGAGAAGACATAAGGTGACTTAATACCCAAGGATTTAAGGCTCGCTAGACTTGGCTGAATGCCGACAGAGTGTTGCTACTGCAGTATTTGGTGTTAGTGCCATGTTTTCGCAGAAAATTCCTGTCCGGCGTTTAAGGTCAATAAGATTTCACAGTCCCAGAAGGCAAAGTTCATTGGCTACAATGTACAAGTGTACAAAGATGGAATAACTATATTACTATAATATGGTGCGGCATTGTATATTCTTGTCATGAGATAATTTGTAAAAGATAGTAAGGCACGTTTTGGAACTGTGTATTTAGGCTTGAGATTGTTTTATTCTGGTAGTACAATTTGCACACAATTTACTTACGCATGTACAGGTATGATGGGATATTTCCGGCTCAAGAAAAACAATATTTTTGGTGTTGTTCAATGTTCTGTATAATGGGTGGATGTGGTTTATTTTAAACATTGAAACAGGGGTGTGATTCAAAGCGTGTGAAATATCCAGAAAATAGTAAAAAATCCAGAGAAACAGTGTTAAATCGGACAAAAATACCCCAAAACAAGCTGAAGATCAATAAAATTGCGTAAATTTTGGCCACAAAAAATCCGCAAAAGTCCAGACAAATCACACCCCTGTTTGAAATTGCTTATTCGCAGCAATCGTATTGTTCAAAATAACCATATATCCTCTTGTCCGCTGGTCCAAAAATCATTGTGAGTGCCGAGTCCAAAATGAGGGTAAAAAAGAGGTGTCCTGAGGACAACCTAAGCATAGATTCTGCTTGTCCTCAAGCCCAGGTCCTTGTTTCAGTTGTCCCAAAATATGTGATATCTTTGAGTGTAAGAAATTAAATTTGTTTGCTGTTTTTTGCTCTGGGAAATCTGTGCTAGCTTCCAAATTTGCCATTCTGATCAGGGCTGATTCCAATAGAGGGTATCCAAAACTTGTACAATTACCAGATTTCTAACAATAAATTTTTCAGGAGGCTACATGTTGACAGGCCATGAAAAAATAGCCCTGTCTTCTAAATTATATTCCTTGATGGGGTGACAAATGGTTGCTCTATTTTATGACCCGTAGGTATTTTGTATTCTTTTCATAACCAAGGTTTGTTTACGATGTGTGCTGAATTGCACATTGTGTAAACTACAAATAGTTATGGGTTGTTTTTGTTTGATGAGTAAACAAAAGTGGCATTGCTAGTGTGATAAAAGAGTCAATGAGTAATGGCATAACATGGAATTACTGATTACAGTTTTTTGTTCACTGTTCCCAGGTTAACACCCAATTGCAGTCTGTGATTTACAAAAAAATACTGTTGTACTGTAAGAAAATCAGAAAAGTAAAGTGTATTTAGGGTGTCCAAATGGTAAAAAATACCTTATTCTACAAAATCAGAGTGTCCACTTCCTATTCACTCCATTATAAAAATCAGAATTTTAGGGTGTCCAAATTGAAAACAGGGTGTCCAAATGACACATGGGCACCCCTCTGGCTAATGCCTTGGTGATCGATCAGATGGGGACTTCAACATTGTTGCTCAGTGTCAACAGAGCTACATGTAGGCTACACACGTATCAGGCTGTTATTATTTGACACTGGTTAAATGAATCTAACGGTACCAAACATCATAAACCCTCAAATCAGTAAGCATAGGCACAAGCAGATAGCCCACATGATGCCATTGCATCATCATGCAAATAGTCATATGGCAACGGAAAGCTTGGCCGGGCAAGCTACACCCCTGTGGCAAGGTAAGGGCATGGCACCCGAGGTCGGGGTTCAAAACGGCACATGAGAAAAAAGGTATTCTCTTCTTCTTCTTTCATTCTTCCTTCCTTCCCCCTTGCCAAAAGCAACTGGGGAGTTAGGGCTAATGGGCATTTTGTGATCCATACCCTCAGCCCCCTGCACTTTTTTAAAACACAGATGAACATTTTTATTGCATTGGAATGTCTGGGTATATAATGTTTTTGTATGCAATGTTTTCTGCAGATTCATTCACAACCTCAGTAACTACATTTAACTGATGTTGAATCCCCAGGTCTCTTGAATATTTGGTCGAAAAGTTATGAACCTATACATGCCCATTTCCTTATGTTTTTTATTTGTTTTCCCCCTCACTTTTTGCCCATCTATATAGCTCAGTTTCATTATTGCCGACTTCAGTCTGATTGGATCAGATCTTATTGTTGTCATTTGTGGGATTTTGACCACTACAACCGGCAAAAATTGCTGGACCCTGCTAACAACTCACTGAGAAGAATGAACAATGTGTGCAGAAGCCAGATATAATATACACAAAGGAGGACCAGAATTAAAATACAACTGAATTGTAAGTTTTCAACTAGGTCATTTTTCCAGAAAAGAACTTTGTTAGAAAACATGATATATGGCTTTTGACAAATTGCCTCACATAAAATACAGAGAAAGTGGGCAAATTTCCGGGGAACCAAGACAAAAATGGCAAAGCAATGGTGTATGTAATGTTTAATTTGTGCGACTTTATATGCCACTTTCTACTACTTGAAATATACGGTAATTGATAAAGAAGTTTTAACTTATAATCATTTCTTGATCTGTATCTTCATCCCCACCTGTCTCAAAAAAAAAAAAAAAAAAAGTTGAGATTTTTATACAACTTTTTTTATACAAATTTTAAACCTCTGGCAACATAGGCCTACTGTTTATGAGCAAAATAATTCTTATACATTCATTCGCTTCCGATACCATAATTATCATCAAATTTGTCGCTATGTTGTCACATATTTTTCCTACAAACAATTCATCACACTTAAAAAAAAACCTAATCCAATCACCAAGTACCCAAGCATAATTTCGAAGCACTCTTACAGGCTCAGTAACCAAGCTTACCCCCCACACACACACTGTCACACACATACAATCTGGGCTGACATACCCAAAATATCCGGGTCCTGCCAATACCAGAGCCCCCAGAGTTAAAGTTAGCGCAGAATAAATTAAATACTTACATTGCGAGCGGTTTAGGCATGAGCGGTGCACCTCTAATCTCATCACAGTCCGGGTACGCCTGATGACATATCAAGTTCTCCAACGCTTTGTGACACTGGGTCGACACTGAATTCTTGATCTGCATCAATAAGGCCTTTACGGACTGCTCTACACTTCCGACGGGATCGTGGAGGGATGCGTTGTAGAAGACACGCCTCTGAGTGCCAAGGACACCGAGGCAGACCAGACCATTGTAGTTTGCGCACCAGCTGTGTGAAAACAAGGTGTATAGTATACAATGATTACATAAAAACAAAAAACTATGATGTACAACATGTGTACCATCATAATAGGCTCAACAAAGACTTACTAGATCACTGGTTCTCAATTGGTGGCCCGCATACCGATGACATGTCAGTAAACATAGCAAAACAAGGTGTTATTGGTATACAAATATTTACTAGCTCTAAATTCGGGATCTGGTGGAATCTATTGGTCTGAGGTGAACTGGAGACCGTGAGCCTACTATTTCCCGAGACCGCCAGGTCGAGGAAATAGTAGGCTCACGGTCTCCAGTTCACCTCGGGGACCAATAGATTCCACCAGATCCCTCATGAGCAGTAAATATTTGTTTTATATCCTTCATTAATATATATTCTTTGTTCATTAATTGGTTAAATAATAGAAAGGCCTTTATCATAGACATAGGCCTAGGCATAAATGTAGGCTAAGCCCTAGCATAATCAAGGCTAGGCTAGGCTTGCCGTGCTTTGTTTTGATTGAATACACGTAGGCCTACATGCACAAAGCACGCACACAATTGAGTGGCTATAAAGCTTACCGTTGTAATGTTTAACCTCTACAATACCGCCGTGAAACGAGTAACCATGTTCTCTGTTATTTCCTGTCAATATTAAGATATTGTTCCTGATGTAACTCAGATTATGTCATTAAACTGCCGATTTTAGCTGCACTTCTGTGCTGCTGCTTGTGTACTTCCATAAGACAACACGACTTGCTACACATTAATACCCCAGAACCGGTAGCGATATCCCCAGTATGTGGCGAGTTGCACCGACCGCTAGGAACTGCTATACGCCTATGAGGTCATCTTCCCAGAGGGAGTATAGCAAAAAATATATCCCGGGGAAATAGCACTTTGAGTCGGCTTTTTAACTGCTTTGCAAAATAGCAAAACTATTTTTGGTCACATGATACTCGTTTAACCAATTAATGAACGAGAATATATTAATGAAGGATATAATAGTTGCTAGTATTTGGTGCTAACAAATTTAAGTAGCCCCTGGTCCAGCGCTTCTTATTTCCCAGCCTGAAGGTGTGCTATGCTAATGCTATACCCATGGTTCTTAGAAATGACAGTGACACTTGACCAGTTCACTTATGGAGCAGCCACTGCCAGGCAGTCAGTGGACTTTCTATTGCATTCCAAAAATATTCCTGTATCCCAAATGCTCCAGCTAGACTTTTTCTTCCACAAAATAGTTTAAATATAGGCTATATCCTGGTCATCTTCCGGTCATCTTTTCAATTCGCGCATTGAGTTTCCTTGTGGTAAAAATGTGTTTCTTTAACAAGTATTATTATTATTATTATTATTATTATTAATTTACATTTAACAATTACAACACATTTTCTACTTACTTTGGACGACCTGGAGTGTTGTATCCCAACGCACAATGAGGAGAAGCCACACAACATGAAAGTAGAGAATAAAATCAAATACATTTTATATACATACATGTATGTGTGTACAGTACACATAAATTCAGGTTGGTTGGTGCAATTCTATACTAATTAGGTCTCACCTTAGTTAAATACATATTAGTTATTACTCAATTTTGATCAAATCGATTAGAAGAACCGCTGACCCAAGCTTCTAATATCTTACCCGTCACGATGACTCTTCCGGTAGCTTGCACATTAGTCTGCTTCAAAAAAGTCGGTTTGTTGGATGCCATACATGTGTAGTTTGTCGACATGGTTGCGTTGATCACCAGGAACGACTTGTTGAGGGACTCTGGGATGGGGCGCCCTCGCTTTAGCCATATAATCTCCGGTTTAGGGTAGCCTAGTACAGTGCAGGTGAGGTTCACGATAGTGCCGTAGATGACCTTGTGACTGGTTGGACCGGATGTTATTGTAGCTTGCACTGTCAAATAATATGAGATGAAAATGTTAAGTCGATTTTAAACTTTCATTTCTTTCTTTATGTTACAGGGACAATCAGTGAGTCAATTGCGCAATTGAAATCTATACCCCACAGGAAGACATGATCTTAATCTCCAAAACAGGGGGTGTCGATTTCAAATGGAGTCACCCATTCAGGTAATGCCATGTGAAATTTACACTCCCTGTGTGGGAGATTTAGGTCATGCCTTCCATAGGGGGTGTATGGATTTCAACAGGAATAGCTTAAATTTCATTTCACTAACAGTTGACGCATCAAAAGTCTCAAACCCATAGTAACTCTTTCAACAGAGTTATATGGTAGAGTTACAATGGTTTGGACGTATGATGCGTAAAACAACTTGAACTTACTATTTGTTGAAAATACCCTAACTGTTATCAACATTTTGGCCATTGAAAAAAATAATCAGCACACAAAGGATCTAGTAAACTTTCACACGATAAAAAGAATCTAAATACAAGAAATACATGCGTATAAACATGAACTCTAGCATTTAACTTTTAAAGGTAGAAAATCCATATAGATGTGCTTTCAGTCATATTTAAGAAAGAAATTAACTTATTTACCAAAAATGGTAAAAAAGTGAAATCAGTAATGTTTTAAAACAAAATCACGTCATCTAAATCAACATGATTTTAAAAATCAAGCAACCCTGACAGATAAGAATAAGACTTACTTTCCACAACAAGCTTGGCTGGCGTCGACACCGCTCTGCCCACTCGACTGACGGCGACACACCTGTATAGCCCGGCATCCTCCAAACTAGCGCTTAGAATCCTCAAGTTACGATTCTCCTTGATGACGTAATGCTTGCTGCCTTGCTCCGATATCAGGTGACCATCTTTTTCCCAGTGAATCTCCGGGGTGGGGTTGCCAGAAGCGCGGCACAGCAGCGTGACTCGACGACCAATTGGGACTGTCTCGTTTGTCGGCGATCTGTTGATGGTGGGAGCTGTAGAAGGTGTGGCAACAGAACATAATTTAGTTACATTGGCAGCAGCACAATTTTTTTTTTTTTCTGTGGAGTGGGGGAGTGGGGTGGCAAAGTAAAATTGGGGGGTCAGTGTTTACTCTCACTGGAATTTGGGTGCTCCAAATAAAGCATTTTTTTCCCAAATTTGTCCAATTTTGACTCTCAAATCGACTTATTAAGAGCCGGGGAAGACAATGCAAGAGATGAGCTAGACCAATACTGGGGTCAGTAAATTGGTTCAGCAGAGTTATCTGGTGGAGACATGCTGCAGGCTTTCGTCCAGCAATGCACTGACAATGGCTGATGATGATTCATTCGGAAAGAATTACAAATGGGCCTAGCTCACATCTTCATAGCCGTGTGTTTTGGTCGTATCCATTGCACAGTAACTTACCTTCGTCTTCAACAATATCTGGTGGCAAGCGTGGTGTGTCTGGCTGTGGTTCTGCTTGGACCGTGGTCACCACTAATGATCTTGTGGATGAACCACCTGAAATAAAAAGCAACATTTTTCAAAAAAGCTGATGATTTCAATATTTTCCAGGACAAAAGCTTTTGGAGGCCTGCATGGTATCATTGGTATGCCACTCACGAGTCAGACACCATCTTAATTCTGATAATGACCAGTGCATTATAAATGGAATAAAGCTCAGCTCATGGGTGGCATGCCTTATTGTACAAGCTGCCCAAACTTTTTTAGGCCAGGTTAATTTGGACCCATGAAATAAATCTGAAATAAAACATACATGTAAAATATTGAATTCCTTGAATTTCAAAGTGCATTTTCAATTATAATAATCTCAAAAAGTCATTTTGTTGATTTTGGTGTTAACAAATTTTCAATGCACCGGGTAGTCAATGTTTATGATGTTTTTATTTCAACATGTCAATGTTTTTTTAATCATTGCAATGTCAGCTTGGCAGGTAGCATGCCCACAGCTAGTATCCCTCGAATTTAGGATCTGAGAATTAAGGGCACAGCAACTTTTTTAGGGCAAGTTGATAATTGCCTTGGGTTTTCACTGAAAAGACATGGCAGCACAGCAGTTTGTAATATTTTTAAGAGGGCATCACGGCAACTGGGAGTGTTAAAAATTTGAGAAGGGCACCAAGGCAATTTCTCAAGCGAAGAAAACACACACAAACACAGTCTGATAGATGATTTCATAATGAAGGGGCAGGGCTGGGGCACCAACGGCAACTTTATTAAAGGGCACGGCAACTACTGCCTGCCGTCGGTAAAGGACATATTTTGAGGGCATTACGGCAGTGGGGATGGGAACACCCACGGCATTATGCTGTAAGTGCCGTGGGTTAATTCAAGGCCTGGTATTATTATACAGTACTCACTTTTGAGTGATGCTGTAGTCACACTGCCATTGGGTACTTCATTGGTGGTATCACCTTGGGAGACAACTGAAATTCACAAGGATACAAAATTCAATGTGAAATTAAAAACAAAAATTGTGGCTGTATTGTACGTACCGTATACAGTTTAATTGTACCATGTTCATGAGAACCACAGAGCCCTCGACTCCGTATCAGGGACAGACTTAGCCGTCAATTTTCTACTGGCCCTCTGGGCCAGTGAAATGGCAGATCTACTGGCCCCGCAATAAATTTACTGGCCCAGCTTTTTCAGTATTTTCTACTGCAAAAAGTGCGAAATAAATCACTTCACTTGTTCAACTTCAGATTCAAATTATTGAAATTACTGAAAATTAATATTTTGTGGACAAAAATAAGAATCTATTGCCATATTGCTTCCAGCATTTACCGAGCTGCAACTGTTTTCAAGGCATGATTGCAACTTGCAAGCCACTTCATGACTTGCTTTGAGTTTCATGCATGCTTGCCCTAGACCTAGTTAGGTACGATCATATTATAAACATGGACATTGGTGTCACCCTAAAAACCTGTGACCACAGTCCGATGAACCCCTTCCGACCCATGATGAAGAGTCGTACGGTAAATGTTGTTTTGCATTCCTGATACACATAAGTATATATTTATACCACAAACCACTTGCTCCTTTTCATGAACTATGATTTTTTTTTCTAATAAAACGACTGGAAAAAATGCCCTTCTGTGTTAAAAATGTAGTCTAAAGCTGAATTTATACTCGATCGCCGAGCGATGCGATTAATCGCTTTTGAAAAAGCGATTTGCAATCGCCGAATTTTGCGATGCATCGCCCGTCACTTTTGCATTTATACTATCACGGCGATAGCGATTGCAGACGACAATTAAAATATTCTAAATGCCACAAAATACATTTTTAAGACATCAGTTGCTGTCAATAATTATTGCTTTGAATTAATTCATCATCAAAAGTTAAAAATCGAGAAAGGTAAATTAATTAGCAAAATAATATATCCAGTTGGTTGTATATGATTGGTTCACGCATTCACGTGTCAAGCGATATCGCTGGGAAGTTGAGATTTCTTCAACTTGCAAAAGCGACGTCGCTTTTTGCCTCCGCGATTTGAATCGATTGATCGACTTGACGCTCTGGAAATGTAAGTAAACATTGAGCATGCGTGAAAATCGCTTTTCTGCAAAAGCGATTGAGTATAAATTCAGCTTAACATTGCAGACTGCACATAAATACACATGTACAGCTGGTCATAAATTTAGGACAAGTCTGGCAACCCGGGCTGGCAACACACTTTCGTCTACTGTAGAACTTCACTAGAAAGTTAATATTTGCTCGATAGACATGATTGACCCCTCATTTTTTAAGTTAAACAACTCTCTTTGCAATGAAAACAATTTCAGATGAAAATATTCAACTTCAAAATTTTATGATCCTGCCTAAACTACCCCTACATGTAGTGATGTACATGCCCTAGACCTAGTAACTAGTATTATTTTATAATTATATAATTTACACTTTTTAGTTTAATATTTAAGATTTAGACCGAGATCGGCCTACTTCATTTGATCCCATTCAATAATCGTAATTTCATTTTAATATACATGTACAAAATACAGAATGCAAGAAACAAAATGATTGGCTTATGATTCATAAGCTTACATCAATCACTACACTTCAGTCACTCAATCATGTCAATGCAAATCAATAATCAATAAAATAGTAAACAGCTCATGAGCTATACAGATCGAATCTCACCATTTATGGAAGTAGTCTGGCCTTGTGCAAACACATTCTGGTAAAAAATCCCCACAGAAAGCACTAGTAATAATCGTGATATGATTGGAAGACAACACATTTTGCAAAAAAGCACCACAATTCATGTAAATTTCTCTCCGGGCGTTGGCACGAACATCTGTATCATCAGTAGATGGAGCGAATCAAAGCCGGTATTTCCTGCATCGTAAAATCATCACGTCCCGCTTAATTTTATACGTCGGTTTTTGCTATTTATAGCACCTTATTAAACAAACCCTTCACACAGATGATCAAAAAGGGTTTCACCTTCAGCCTCGTGTGGTAATTAATCCATAAAAACATTAGATATGTCAAATTTTCAAGCAAATTTCCATCTCGTTATCGCATAATAATTTCACAATTAATTCAATATGGCGAGATTATAATGATCTCATGCACAGTCGTAAACAGGTGGTTTCAAACATTATTTATTAGGTGAGGGACAAAAATTTGTTTAAAAACAACTTCATATAAATTACTTTTATGACAAAAAATATAAAATTTAACATTAAAAACCATTACTTGTACTAATGAATATTAGTTTGCTTTAATAAAAAAGGATTTTTATGTTTTAGCTTTGCTATAAAATACGAGTAAATATTACTGTAATGACTCTCTTCCCTGCAAAAAGAATGGACTAACCAATGAGAAGTCATCGGAGGCCCTGATCGGAGGTGAACAGCTCGTGAGCCCATTCATAAACAAATAATGCGCAGACCAATATAATTTTAATCGAGTTATACGCAGTAAACAACTTTTGTGGAGCTAAAAGTTGGGCAATTGTGGTGGTCTTTGTATGAAAATTTTGCCTGAAAACAAAAGAATAGCCGTTGTTTCGTCTTTCTTCTATATTTGGACTTTCCTGGTATCAGTAAAGAAGGATTAAGAAAGAAAGGAATGAAGAAAGTAACAAACAAACAAACAAAAAGAAAGAATAAAAAAAAAAAAAAAAAAAAAGAAAGAAAGAAAAAGAAAGAAAGAAAAAAAGAAAGAAAGAAAGAAAGAAAGAAAGAAAGAAAGAAAGAAAAAGAAAGAAAGAAAAGAAAGAAAGAAAGAAAAAAAAAAAGAAAGAAAGTAAGAAAGGAAGAAAGAAAGAAAGAAAAACGAAACAAAGAACTAAACAAAAAGAAAGAAAGAATTTAAGGAAGAAAGAGTGAAATATTGAAAGAGATAAAGTAGGAAAGATAGAAAGAAAGAAATGGTGAAAGAAAGGGTGAATGAAAGAAAGAAAGAAAGAAACAAACAAACAAACAAACAAAAAGAAAGACAAGAAAGAAACAAAGCAAGCAAGAAAAAGAAAAAGAAAAAGAAAGAAACAAAGAAAGAAAGAAAGAAACAAACAAACAAACAAACAAACAAACAAACAAACAAACCAAAGGGAGCAGCGTTGCTTTTGGTGGATCAATTTCCTGCAGGCCGCCCGCCGCCCCCCTCCCCCGGCCCGTAACCAGGATTTATTTGGAGGCGGGCTGAATTTTTTTTCTTCAAAATTTGGACCTTTTTGGACTGGGTGGTGGATTTTGAGTGAAGTGTATTTTTCCCCAAAAATTGGGACCTTTTTGTCCAAAAAAAGCATTAAAAAAAACCCCAATTTTTAGCTCGCTACGCTCGCAAATAGGACTTTTTGGGTAATAAAAAGGGGACTAGGGATTAATTTATATGATTTTTATCCACTTTCCCCTAATTTTGAAATTTGAGGCCTAGCTGTATTAGCGGCCATTTTGGAAATATGCAAATTAACATTTCTTTGGCGTGCCCTTTTTGGGTATTTGTTGTTCAGCCCCAGGGTACGATTTACCTTTTGGGGGTCCTAGGCCAGGCCTAAATTTGGAGGCCCCAAACGCACCGCGAGGAGGGCATGTGCACTCATCAGATGGCCAAGTTTTTTGATTAAAAAAAAAAATTTTTTAGACTATTGTAGCCCAAAATTGAAGCTGAATTTTGCTACAGCGCTGTGAATCTAGTACCATGACCAAGAGTGTTTTATAAAAATTATTACATTTTGCTTTACTGGGGGACAGGCCTGACAGGCTCAATCAGGTGAAATAGCGCCATCTCAAAATTGTATTATGATCATAAAGATTTATTTCGTGATCTCAGACCGTATGGCGCTATACCATTTACGTGATAGTTACCTAGCCGGGACACCGGCTAGGTCTTGTGATGCTATCGGATCTTTCTTTACCTAGCCGGGACACCGGCTAGGTCTTGTGATGCTATCGGATCTTTCTTACCTAGCCGGGACACCGGCTAGGTCTTGTGATGCTATCGGATCTTTCTTCTTCTTCTTCTTCTTTCTTCTGGCAACACATTTCAAAATGCTTCTTCTCCTACATGTTACATCCTACAATGACGTCACTTGCACATATGCATCGGCTATATCCAGTGTCTATAGGATATTCACAAATTTGGGGTCAAAAGGTCATTAAGGGGTCATTTCCGGTATAAAACCAAATATCTTCAAAATGCTTCTTCTCCTACATGTTAGGGGAAGGTGGGGCATAACGGAACACTTAACTTTGAGGATGCTCTGTGACGTCACCATAAGTAATATGACTGTAAAAATTATATGTTCAGTTGAAGTTTGTATTTACCTTTAATATACCATTAACCAATATAACTTGAATCTTACAATTTTTTATAAAAATGAAGAAATATTTTCAAAAAAATAAAACCGTTTTGCCCCACTATCGGGGCAAAACGGAACCCCCTATGGGGCAAAAACGGCACCCTGGGTGTAAACTTATATCAGTTGTTCCATCGGTAGGCCCTAGGCCTAGTTATATGTAGGCCTATATTCAGTTACAATATTAAGTGGGCCTACCATCTCTGTGGAGTGAGTGGTTAACTTCTTATAGGCCTAGTAGGCCTATAATATGTATGACCAATATTTGATCAGAAAGAAATATTCAGTAGGCCTACCATCTCTGTGGAGTAAGTGGTTAACTTTTAATCATTAATTCTATCTGTAGGTCTAGTTATATGTCTATGTTTCAGCGAAGTGTTTACCATGTTCGAGTAGGCCCCTAGATAACGCCTACATTTCCTTGAGTGAAGACAAGTTATGTCCAATTGGGGCAAAACGGAACCCATCTGTGGGACAAAACGCCCGGGGCAAAACGGAACCCTGTTCCGTTATGCCCCACACCTAGGGTTCCGTTTTGCCCCATACCCGATTTTTTAGAAATAGGTTGCATGCATAATACATCGTAGCATATAGGCCATGCACTTAATACAGCTCATGGCTAGTACCTTCGTGTTTACAATATACACAATTATTTGGGAAGCCGATATTAATGAAGTAAAATTTCAGCGCATTAAACATCTACATATCTTACACCAGACGGGTAGTAATTTTTTAACTCGATCTTGCTCGAATGTCAGTGGATTGTTTCAGATAAAAATTTTGTTGTAAATCCTCGTAGCCATACTTGTGTTCCTCAATATAATTTGCATAGACGGCAGTATTGCGAAGGCCTATTTTTCCAGGTGGTTCCGTTTTGCCCCGAGGGTCCGTTATGCCCCACCTTCCCCTACATCCTACAATGACGTCACTTACACATATGCATCGGCTATATCCAGTGCCAATAAACTATTCACAGAATTTGGGTCAAAGGTCATTAAGGGGTCATTTCCGGTCTGAAAGCTAAAATATTCAAAAATCACTGTTTTTACAAATTACATAGCAGAGTGCTGTCATTAGCACACATGCATTGTTACCAACCAGGGTCTTTGGGGTGTCTACAGTTTTGGGGTCAAAGGTCATTAAGGGGTCGCTTCCGGTCAAAAACCAAAAATCATCAAATATGTTCTTTTTTTTTATCTCAAAACGTAACCAGACCAGAGTTGCATAAACTTCATATATGCATTAGTGTTACCCGATGTGTGCATGGTATTTTTATTTTTTGGTCAAAGGTCATTTAGACGTCATTTCCGGTTTTAAGCTAAATAACTTCAAGAATTTTTATCTCCATAATTAAGCATAGCAGATTTTTTTAATTTAAACTGTAACAATGCATTTTCGTGGTGTATGTGAGGTTTTTTTTTGTATTGGGGTCAAAGGTCTTTAAGGAGGTCAAAACGTCAAATTTGCAAAAAAATGTTTAAAATTACGAAAAAGTAGCTATATCTCAGCCTATGGAAGACGGATAAAGCCCCTACATGCTACAGTGATGCACCATTATTGGTATGAGATGTCCATCAACTTTACGACTGGCATTTCCGGCTCCGGCTAGGTCCAGATCTGTAACCAGATCTAGTTACCTAGCCGGGACACCGGCTAGGTCCTGTGATGCTATCGGATCTTTCTTCTTCTGGCAACACGTGCGTGACTTGCCACGTTTCGCCCTAGCACTGTTATGCTTTGACCGATTTTGACCATACTTAGTCACAAACACCACTGACCATGTCCCCACATGTGACATGACATTGAACTCCATTTGACCTTTGACCTGCTCACAATGGCAAAAATGCGATTTTTACTCTAAAATGCTTCTTCTTCCACAAATAACATGTGATGGTGACATGCTTAGGTCATGTGACTTGACTTTGGTCGGTGTCTATAGGGTGTTCACAGATAAGGGGTCAAAGGTCATTAAGGGGGTCATTTCCGGTCAGAATGCTAAAAATATTCAAAAAATCACTGTTTTTACAAATTACATAGCAGAGTGTTGTCATTAGCACACATGCATTGCTACTAACCAGGGTCTTTGGGGTGTCTACAGTTTCGGGGTCAAAGGTTATTAAGGGGTCGCTTCCGGTCAAAAACCAAAAATCATCAAATATGTTCATTTCTTTATATCTCAAAACGTAACCAGACCAGAGTGACATAAACTTCATATATGCATTAGTGTTACCCGATGTATGCATGGTATTTTTATTTTTTTGGTCAAAGGTCATTTAGACGTCATTTCCGGTTTGAAGCTAAATAACTTCAAGAATTTTTATCTCCATAACTAAGCATAGTAGATTTTTTTATTTAAACTGTAACAATGCATTTTCTCGGTGTATATGAGGTTTTTGTTATATTGGGGTCAAAGGTCATTAAGGAGGTCAAAACGTCAAATTTGCAAAAAAATGTTTAAAATTACGGAAAAGTAGCTGTATCTCAGCCTATGGAAGACGGATAAAGCCCCTACATGCTACAGTGATGCACCATTAATGGTGTGAGATGTCCATAATAGGCGGTCAAAGGTCAAACTTTAAGTTAAGACTGGCATTTCCGGCCCCGGCTAGGTCCAGATCTGTAACCAGATCTAGTTCTTCTTTCTTTCTTTCTTTCTTCTGGCAACAAATTTCAAAATGCTTCTTCTCCTACATGTTACATCCTACAATGACGTCACTTGCACATATGCATCGGCTATATCCAGTGTCTATAGGATATTCACAAATTTGGGGTCAAAGGTCATTAAGGGTCATTTCCGATATAAAACCAAATAGCTATATCTCAGCCTATGGAAGACGGATAAAGCCCCTACATGCTACAGTGATGCACCATTATTGGTATGAGATGTCCATCAACTTTACGACTGGCATTTCCGGCTCCGGCTAGGTCCAGATCTGTAACCAGATCTAGTTACCTAGCCGGGACACCGGCTAGGTCTTGTGATGCTATCGGATCTTTACCTAGCCGGGACACCGGCTAGGTCTTGTGATGCTATCGGATCTTTCTTCTTTCTGGCAACACGTGCGTGACTTGCCACGTTTCGCCCTAGCTCTGTTATGCTTTGACAGTTTTTGACCATACTTGGTCACGAACACCACTGACCATGTCCCCATATGTGACATGACATTGAACTCCATTTGACCTTTGACCTGCTGACAATGGCAAAAATGTGATTTTTACTCTAAAATGCTTCTTCTTCCACAAATAACATGTGATGGTGACATGCTTAGGTCATGTGACTTGACTTTGGTCGGCGTCTATAATTTATTCACAGATTTTGGGTCAAAGGTCATTAAGGGGGTCATTTCCGGTCTGAGAGCTAAAAATATTCCAAAAATCACTGTTTTTACAAACTACATAGCAGAGTGCTGTCATTAGCACACATGCATTGCTACTAACCAGGGTCTTTGGGGTGTCTACAGTTTTGGGGTCAAAGGTCATTAAGGGGTCGCTTCCGGTCAAAACCCAAAAATCATCAAATATGTTCATTTTTTTTTATCTCAAAACGTAACCAGACCAGAGTGACATAAACTTCATATATGCATTAGTGTTACCCGATGTATGCACAGTATTTTTTTTTTTTTGGTCAAAGGTCATTTAGACGTCATTTCCGGTTTTAAGCTAAATAACTTCAAGAATTTTTATCTCCATAACTAAACATAGTAGATTTTTTAATTTTAAACTGTAACAATGCATTTTCTCGGTGTAAATGAGGTTTTTTTTATATTGGGGTCAAAGGTCATTAAGGAGGTCAAAACGTCAAATTTGCAAAAAAATGTTTAAAATTATGGAAAAGTAGCTGTATCTCAGCCTATGGAAGACGGATAAAGCCCCTACATGCTACTGTGATGCACCATTAATGGTGTGAGATGTCCATAAACTTTAAGACTGGCATTTCCGGCTCCGGCTAGTTGGAATTCAAGAGAGGGGAAAGAAGAGATTGAGAGCCAGAAATTATTTGGAATTTAAGAGAGGGGGAAGTGGAGATTGAGAGAAATGATGGAAAGGGGAGTCGTGGAGGGAAGTAATAGATAAACTTGGAAGGTAAGGGGGAGAAACAAATGGGGGGAGGGTAAGAAAAAGGAGCAAGGTAGAGAGAGGGTTTTAAAGTTACCCAGCAAAAGTCGCAATTTTATTTTAATAAACCTGAATACAATAAAGAGCAATTATTTGGAATATAAGAGGGAGAGGGGAAGGAGAGATTAAGAAGGCGATTAGTACAAAACAGTAATTATTTGGAATTTAAGAGAGGGAGGGAGAGATCATGAGAAACGGAGGGTGGGGCCCGGGGTGGGGTGGGGGAAGTAATAGAGGAACTTGGGAGAGGGAGACAAATGGCGGGAGGGTGAGAGAAAGAAGGAGTAAGGGAGAAAGAGGGGATCTTTAAATTACCCAGGGAAAAGTCGCATTTTTATTCTAATAAACCTTATAAATACAATAAAGACTAATTATTTGGAATTATAGAGAGGGAGAGAGGGGGAAGGAGAGATTAAGGTGGCGATTAGTACAAAACACAGTATTTATTTGGAATTTAAGAGAGGGAGGGAGGGATCATGAGAAACGAAGGGGTGGGGTAGGGGAAGTAATAGAGGAACATGGGAGGGGGAGACAAATGGAGGGAGGGTGAGAGAAAGAAGAACTAAGAGAGTGAGAGAGGGGATCTTTAAATTACCCAGGAAAAGTCGCATTTTTATGTTAACAAACCTTATCAATAGGCCTACAATAAAGAGTAATTATTTGGAATTGAAGAGAGGGAGGGAGAAACGGAGGGGTGGGTGGGGAAGTAATAAAGGAACTTGGGAGGGGGAGATAAATGGCGGGATGGTGAGAGAAAGAAGGAGTAAGGTAGATGGGGTCTTTAAAGTTACTCAGCAAAAGTCGCATTTTTATTTTAATAATACAATAAAGATTATTTGGGGAAGAAGAGATTAAGATGGCGATTGGTACTAAACAGAGTAATAATATAGTATTTGGAGTATGGAGGGGGGGAGAGGGGGAAAAACGGAGGGGTGGGGTAGGGGAAATAATAGAGGAACTTGGGAGGTAAGGGAGGGACAGCTGGCGGGAGGGTGAGAGAAAGGAGTAATGTAGAGGGGTGGGGTTGGGGTCTTTAAAGTTACCCAGCAAAAGTCGCATTATTTTAATAAACCTTAATACAATAAAGAGTAATGATTTGAAATTTAAGAGAGAGGAGGGGAGAGGAGCGATTAAGGTGCCGATTGGTACAAAACAGAGTAATTATTTGAAATTTAAGAGAGGGAGGGGAGATCATGAGAAACGGAGGGTTGAGTTGGGGGAAGGAGGGGGGAGAAAGAAGGAGGGATTAAGGTGGTGATACAGGAATGATTATTACGACATTCTAAACATGAAAAAAATTATGACCCCAAAGGTCTAGGGGTCAAATGTTAAGTTTAAGATGAAAGGTCAAAGTTTAGCGTTTAAAGATCAAACTTTAAGACTGGCATTTCCGGCCCCGGCTAGGTCCAGATCTGTAGCCAGATCTAGTTCTTCTTCTTTCTTCTTCTGGCAACAAATGTCAAAATGCTTCTTCTCCTACATGTTACATCCTACAATGACGTCACTTGCACATATGCATCGGCTATATCCAGTGTCCATAGGATATTCACAAATTTGGGGTCAAAGGTCATTAAGGGGTCATTTCCGGTATAAAACCAAATATCTTCAAAATGCTTCTTCTCCTACATGTTACATCCTACAATGACGTCACTTGCACATATGCATCGCCTATATCCAGTGCCTATAAATTATTCACAGAATCGGGGTCAAAGGTCATTAAGGGGGTCATTTCCGGTCTGAAAGCTAAAAATATTCAAAAAATCACTGTTTTTACAAATTACATAGCAGAGTGTTGTCATTAGCACACATGCATTGCTACCAACCAGGGTCTTTGGGGTGTCTACAGTTTTGGGGTCAAAGGTCATTAAGGGGTCGCTTCCGGTCAAAAACCAAAAATTATCAAATATGTTCATTTGTTTTAATCTCAAAACGTAACCAGACCAGAGTTACATAAACTTCATATATGCATTAGTGTTACCCGATGTGTGCATGGTATTTTTATTTTTTTGGTCAAAGGTCATTTAGACGTCATTTCCGGTTTTAAGCTAAATAACTTCAAGAATTTTATCTCCATAACTAAGCATAGCAGATTTTTTTAATTTAAACTGTAACAATGCATTTTCGTGGTGTATATTAGGTTTTTTTTGTATTGGGGTCAAAGGTCATTAAGGAGGTCAAAATGTCAAATTTGCAAAAAATGTTTAAAATTACGGAAAAGTAACTATATCTCAGCCTATGGAAGACGGATAAAGCCCCTACATGCTTTGTAGTGATGCACCATTAATGGTATGAGATGTCCATAAACTTTAAGACTGGCATTTCCGGCCCCGGCTAGGTCCAGATCTGTAACCAGATCTAGTTCCAATTCTTTCTTTCTTTACCTAGCCGGGACACCGGCTAGGTCTTGTGATGCTATCGGATCTTTACCTAGCCGGGACACCGGCTAGGTCTTGTGATGCTATCGGATCTTTCTTTCTTCTTCTGGCAACAAAGCGTGACATTTTGCGTGACTTGCCACGTTTCGCCCTAGCTCTCTTATGCTTTGACAGATTTCAACCATACTTGAGCCAAATGACCACTGGACTAGGCCAAACCTTACATTTGACTTTAACCTGACTGTGACCTTTGACCTTGACCTTATGGTCAAAATGTTGATTTCACAAAAATGCTTCTCTTTCCACAAATTACATGCAATGATCATGTGACTCATGCATATGAATCAACATGTGGCAGTGCTTAAAACTTATTTTAAAAAATTGAGGTCAAAGGTCATTAAGGGGTCATTTCCGGTAAAAGTCTGAAAAACTTGTAAAAAATATTCAAAAAATCACTGTCTTTACAAATTATATAGCAGAGAGTCGCCATTAGCACACATGCATCGCTACTAGCCAGGGTCTTTAGGATGCCTACAGTTCTGGGGTCAAAGGTCATTAAGGGTTACTTCCTGTCAAAAACCAAAATTATCAAAAATGTTCAAAAAATTTTATCTCAAAATGTAAACAGACCAGAGTGACATAAACTTCAAATATGCATTAGTGTTACCCAATGTATGCACGATATTTTTTTTTTTTTTTGTCAAAGGTCATTTAGACGTCATTTCCGGTTTTAAGCTAAATAACTTCAAGAATTTTTATCTCCATAACTAAGCATAGCAGATTTTTTAATTTAAACTGTAACAATGCATTTTCGCGGTGAATATGAGGATTTTTTTATATTGGGGTCAAAGGTCATTAAGGAGGTCAAAACGTCAAATTTGCAAAAGAATGTTTAAAATTACGGAACAGTAGCTGTATCTCAGCCTATGGAAGACGGATAAAGCCCCTACATGCTACAGTGAAGCACCATTAATGGTGTGAGATGTCCGTAATAGCCGGTCAAAGGTCAAACTTTAAGTTAAGACTGGCATTTCCGGCCCCAGCTAGGTCCAGATCTGTAACCAGATCTAGTTCTTCTTTCTTTCTTTCTTTCTTCTGGCAACAAATTTCAAAATGCTTCTTCTCCTACATGTTACATCCTACAATGACGTCACTTACACATATGTATCGGCTATATCCAGTGCTTATAAATTATTCACAGAATTTGGGTCAAAGGTCATTAAGGGGTCATTTCCGGTCTGAAAGCTAAAAATATTCAAAAATCACTGTTTTTACAAATTACATAGCAGAGTGTTGTCATTAGCACACATGCATTGCTACCAACTAGGGTCTTTGGGGTGTCTACAGTTTTGGGGTCAAAGGTCATTAAGGGGTCGCTTCCGGTCAAAAACCAAAAATCATCAAATATGTTCATTTTTTTTTATCTCAAAACGTAACCAGACCAGAGTTGCATAAACTTCATATATGCATTAGTGTTACCCGATGTGTGCACGGTATTTTAATTTTTTGGTCAAAGGTCATTTAGACGTCATTTCCGGTTTTAAGCTAAATAACTTCAAGAATTTTTATCTCCATAACTAAGCATAGTAGATTTTTTAATTTAAACTGTAACAATCCATTTCCGTGGTGTATATGTGGTTTTTTTGTATTGGGGTCTAAGGTCATTAAGGAGGTCAAAACGTCAAATTTGCAAAAAATGTTTAAAATTGCGGAAAAGTAGCTATATCTCAGCCTATGGAAGACGGATAAAGCCCCTACATGCAACAGTGATGCACCATTAATGGTGTGAGATGTCCATAAACTTTAAGACTGGCATTTCCGGCTCCGGCTAGGTCCAGATCTGTAACCAGATCTAGTCTTTCTTTCTTTCTGGTAACACGTGCGTGACTTGCCACGTTTCGCCCTAGCTCTGTTATGCTTTGACAGTTTTTGACCATACTTGGTCACAAACACCACTGACCATGTCCCCACATGCGACATGACATTGAACTCCATTTGACCTTTGACCTGCTCACAATGGCAGAAATGTGATTTTTACTCTAAAATGCTTCTTCTTCCACAAATAACATGTGATGGTGACATGCTTAGGTCATGTGACTTGACTTTCGTCGGTGTCTATAATTTATTCACAGAATTTGGGTCAAAGGTCATTAAGGGGTCATTTCTGGTCTGAGAGCTAAAAATATTCAAAAAATCACTGTTTTTACAAATTACATAGCAGAGTGCTGTCATTAGCACACATGCATTGCTACTAACCAGGGTCTTTGGGGTGTCTACAGTTTTGGGGTCAAAGGTCATTAAGGGGTCGCTTCTGGTCAAAACCCAAAAATCATCAAATATGTTAATTTTTTTATATCTCAAAACGTAACCAGACCAGAGTGACATAAACTTCATATATGCATTAGTGTTACCCGATGTATGCACAGTATTTTTATTTTTTTGGTCAAAGGTCATTTAGACGTCATTTCCGGTTTTAAGCTAAATAACTTCAAGAATTTTTATCTCCATAACTAAACATAGTAGATTTTTTAATTTAAACTGTAACAATGCATTTTCTCGGTGTAAATGAGGTTTTTTTTTTTTTTTTTTTCAAAGGTCATTAAGGAGGTCAAAACGTCAAATTTGCACAAAAAAAATTAAAATTACGGAAAAGTAGCTGTATCTCAGCATATGGAAGACGGATAAAGCCCCTACATGTTACAGTGATGCACCATTAATGGTGTGAGATGTCCATAATAGCCGGTCAAAGGTCAAACTTTAAGTTAAGACTGGCATTTCCGGCCCGGCTAGGTCCAGATCTGTAACCAGATCTAGTTTCCTGTTGTTTTCTATTGTTGACATAATTTATGTGCTATCTACTGCTGATAACACAGTATGTTTTCTATTGTTAGCATAATATTATGTGCATTGTGCAGTGTACTGCTGATAGTGATAGCGTAACATGTTCCCTATTTTTACATACCGTAGTTTATGTGCTATCTACTGCTGATAGCACAGCATGTTTTCTGTTTTCCGTAAATAAATATGTTTTCTATTGCTTACATAATCTATATGCTAGGCCTATCTGCTGCTGATAGCACATTATGTTTCCTATTGCTATTGTATGTGCTATCTACTGCTGATAGCATGTTTCTTATTGTTTACATAATGTATGTGCTATCTACCGTACTGCTGATAGCATACCCTATGTTTCTTATTGTTTACATAATTTATATGCTATCTACTGCTGATAGCACAGTATATGTCTCATATTTTTGACATAATTGATGTCCTATATAGTATTGATAGCATCATATTTCCTACTTTTATGCTATCTACTGCTTATAGAATAGTATGCTTCGTATTGTTAACATAATTTATGGGCTATCTACTGCTGAAACCATAGTATGTTGCCTATTTTTCATAATTTATGTGCTATCTACTGTTGATAGCACAGTATGTTTTCTGTTGTTTACATACCGGTAATTTATGTGTAATCTTCTGCTGATAGCACAATATGTTTCGGATTTTTGACATAACTTTTGTGCTATCTTCTGCTGATAGCATAGTGTGTTTCTTATTGTTAACATAATTTATGTGCTATCTACTGCTGATAGCACAGTATGTTTCATATTTTTCAGATTTTATCTGCTATATTCTGCTAATAGAATAGTATGTTTTTTATTGTTTGCATAAATTATGTGCTATCATCGACTGCCGATAGAATAGTATGTTTCCTAGTTTTTGACGTAGTTTATGTGTTATCTACTGCTGATAGCACAGTATGTTTCCTATTGTTTACATAATTTCTGTGCTACCTACTGCTGATAGCACAGTATGTTTTCTATTGTTTACATAATTGTGACCTGATATATCGAAAGGAGACACTTTTGGGCAGGATCGTAAATGGAGAAATAGCAAAAATTATGCCCGTGGGTGATTTTTTCACAATTTGGGTGTGTTGCGAATTTGCAAGTGATGTTAATAGTGTTTAAATTATTGTCTGATAGTGTCAGACCGGAATATAACTGGCATCTTTTTTTTCTTTTTTTCAGACTTTTTTCAATGTACATATTTATATCATACTGCTGATAGCACAGAGTGTTTCGTATTTTTGACATAATGTATATCCTATATAGTACTGATAGCATCATATTTCCTCATACGAACTTAATATCTTCGCTTAGGAATGTTCGATTTCATTGGGGGAAACGGCGTTGTGGAGCAAAATATCTCTATATTTATTTAAGATATGTAAAACACTCACAATTGATAACCTGCCCAAAAGTGTCTCTTTTTTATGTGCTATCTACTGCTGATAGCACAGTATGTATTCTTTTGTTTACATAATTTATATGCTTTCTATTGCTGATAACACAGTATGTTTTCTATTCTTTACATAATTTTATGTGCATCTACTGATGATAGCACAGTAGGTTTCGTACTTGATGTCCAATATAGGACTGATAGCATAGTATATTTCCTGTTCTACTGCTAATAGCACAGTATGTTTTCTATTGTTTTCATAATTTATCTGTGCAGTGCAGTGATTTATAGTGCGCTACGCACAGGCACAACACCTAGACGTTGATCCACAAGCCTCAGCACACTTTACAGGTTGTCGCTGACCACTATGGCTCCACATCATTCCATAAATCATTTAACAACAACTCAAGAACGCACACCCTAGACATTCCACAAATAACCTTCGCAACCAGGATCAGCTCCCCGAGTTTCGCACGGGTTACAACGAGACAAATTAGCAGTAAGTTCCTTGTCCAGGGGAATTTAAAACTGACTCTATTTTTCCACGAGAGCATATTAGGCACTACCGGGGTTCGAACCCGCAACCTCTCGAACCATAGTCGAACGCCTTATCAATTGAGCTAACTTGACTGCTATCTACTGCTAATAAAAAAGTATGTTTTCCATTGTTGACAGAATTTATGTGCTATCTGCTGCTGATATATATATAATAGTTAGTACAGTATGGTGTATGTTTTCTGTTGTTTACATAATTTATGTGCTATCCACTGCTGATAACACAGTATGTTTTCTATTGTTTACATGATTTATCTACTATATACTGCTGATAGCATAGTATGTTTTCTGTTGTTGACAGAATTTATGTTCTATCTACTGCTGGTAGTACAGTATGGTGTATGTTTTCTGTTGTTTACATAATTTATGTTTCAGTTTCAGTTTCAGTTTATTTAACAAAAATCATATAAATCAAAACATACGCTATTACAATGGAGGATGACCAAAAGATGTGCTATCTACTGCTGATAGTACAGTATGTTCCATATTGTTTACATAATGTATCTGGTATATACTGCTGATAGAATACCGTAATATGTTTTCTATTGTTGACATAATTTATGTGATATCTACTGCTGATAGCACAGTATGTTTTCTATTGTTTACATAATTTATGTGATATCTACTGCTGATAACACAGTATGTTTTCTATTGTTGACATAATTTATGTGCTATTTACTGCTGATAGCACAGTATGCTTCCTTGTTTACATAAATTATGTGCTATATGTCATGTATGTTTTCTGTTGTTGACAGAATGAGACGGTAGTCAGTAGTTTAAAGACCCGGTTCATAATTTTTATTCAAAATCGAATTTTTGATGCAACAAGTATTCGTTATTCAATATATTTTCATTATTTTTCCAGTTATGTACTGTATAACTTCTAACGAATATTTGTTGGTGTAAAATCGATGATATGTTTTCCTATGAGATATTCGACGTCAAATAGAATAATACATTCGACAGAAGAAAAAATGAAATAGATTGAACGTCGAATGTATTGAGTATGAATCAACCCTTTGTTTACCATTTTAATGCTCTGTACTAGCCATGGGCTTCAACATAAAGAGTCCCAGTTTATAGATATTTACTAAAATATCAAGAACCACTGCACCAATAATAGGCTTGTTTGTACTCATTTTAATGCATTTTTCATGATGAAACGAAATATGGTCATAAAAAGTTACAATTCTGAAATTTTTGAATTTGATTTTTTTTTAATTTGTCGTCTGCAGTCGACAACCGCGTAGAGAGAGTTTAATCAGATTACAATTGCTTTAATGTTGAATGAATCATTAAATAATTGTAGCTTTTAATGCCTTTTCACTGCTCATATTAACCCATTTCCCTGCTCATTTACCCAGTTCACTGGTCATTGACTCATTGACCTGCTCATTTGCTCATTTCACTGCTCAGTGCTCATTGACTCATTTCCCTGCTCATTTGCTCAGGTCACTGTTCATTGACTCATTTCCCTGCTCATTTGTTCAGATCACTGCTCATTGACTCATTTTCTGCTCATTCGCTCAGTTCACTGCTAATTGACTAATTTCCCTGCTCATTTACCCAGTTCACTGCTAATTGACTCATTTCCCTGTTCATGTGCTCAGTTCACTGCTCATTGACTTATTTCCCTGTTCATGTGCTCAGTTCACTGCTCATTGACTCATTTCCCTGTTCATGTGCTCAGTTCACTGCTCATTGACTTATTTCCCTGTTCATGTGCTCAGTTCACTGCTCATTGACTCATTTTCCTGTTCATGTGCTCAGTTCACTGCTCATTGACTTATTTCCCTACTCATTCATCCATTTCCTTCCTTATCGATGGATCCGAGAGCTTCAATATTTTGATCGAAATGTTATTACTATGATTTATGGATCAATTATTCATTTATCAGTTGATTATAAATGTATCGATCGATTATCGATCTATCGCACGATTATTGATTTATCGATAGGAAGTGCCTAGTTTATTACTAAGCTGGTATTATTTGCTGAAGCCTTTGCATCGGGCCATGGAAAAAAGAATACCAATTTCTTATAAATTTCTTGACCCAAGGACAATATTTGTACACTTGATTTGTTTGGAGTGGCCTTTCTTTTCCTTGCTCTTTTTCTTCAATTCTGTTTCTTTCCATTTTCTTGATACAGGTACAGATCAGCATGCTAATAATAAACTTTTCAGCTTGGCGTGACTTTGCTTGATCCTGGTTCCATCTGGACCCAAGCGCGTGTCAGCCCTGACCGACTGGTTACACAAGCATCGACGACGTCTTCCGAAAGAGGGCGTGATTCTTTCAGATGTTTGACTTCATCTTCCACCTGTAATCACAAGATATAACATAGAATAACTTTAACATGATATTTAAAATGTTATTAAAATGTTAACATGACGTTTTGAAACATTTTTGTGTTTTCTGAGAAAACAACCCGAAGCTGTATGGATGTAAGACAGTGCTAATACTCACCTCGGCCAATTTCTGCTTAAGTGCATTGTTTTCTTCCTGAAGAGCTTCCATCTGACACTGGCTGTTCGCCTTATTGCACGATTTGGTCGTATTACCCGTGGTTAGCGTCGGTGGACCGTCTGGGTATTTATAGACTGAAATGATCTGAAATGATTTAAGAGAAAATCATAATCAAATCAAATTAAATGATGATATTGTTTTTGCACTGGGAATCAGGTGTCAAGAGCTGTTACTATCGGTCAGTAGCACAACCCAGTGGCGTAGTGTCATAGGAGGACCCAATTAGAGTCAAACCCTTACAAATTCCATCAAAAAGAAACCGAACTTGCCTCTCTCCCAAAACAAAACACATTGGGCTTTCCCCTTATTTTTCCCCCATAGACAAATATACCGATTTTCCCCCGCCCGCTCTCTTTCCGGAAAATTACGCGTTAGGAGTGGCAAAATTAGAACCTACCTTTGGTACAAATACAATTAGCAATGTAATCGTTGTACAAAATAGCAGAACACAACTGGTAAAGATATAGAGTATGGCTGGATCATTATTAATGACGAAACTGACGGATACCCCAATGGTACATAGAACTATCACGTTATACACACTAATGCCGATAAGCTTGCTGTCATTCAGTGCAGATATGGTCACCTGGTAGGCAAATGATAATAATAATGATGATATAAATGATAATGAATTGATAATGATACTACGAACGGTTACGTGCGGTTCATACACGCAGATTGTCCATTGAAATGATCGATTGTGTGAGATTGCCCGTGTAATAACGGGGTTGCGATTTGCATCTTTGAAAAACACGTCTACTTGTAACGCCCGAAAGACGGTGGAATTGACAGGTTCGTACTGCGGCACGGGGTTTATGCAACGCGACTAATGTTCGACAAAAAAAAGTATCATTATAAAAATAAAGTCATATATGCATGCATTGGTCCTTAATCTACAGAAATATTTGTTTTCTTTAGCAACCATAATACTTAGTATTCGGGAAGCACTGCAATAAAATTAAATTTAAGCGACATGTTAGTCCTGGTTATAGCAAAAAAAAAAGTATCCTGAATAAAAATAAACACGAGGCCTGTGCATTAGCCCTAGACGTTAAATACCTTTTTAGTCGCCGTTCTGTAGCCAGATGTCTTCTGCACAAGTGTTGGTCTCGGTCCCTTCGGATTGTGCTTCTTCGTGTCGAAGGAGCATAATCCAGACTAGCGGTATATACGCACGTATAAACGTACATACAGCGTAAGGTGCATGGAATATTCACAACCTCTCTAAATAACGTTACAAACACATACCTGCCGCGTTTCCCAAGCCAGAAACGCCCCAAATATCAGCAATAAAGCTTTATAGCTGTATAATGTTGCCAACCAGTAGATTTGGCGCTTACAAGAACAGAATGTGTAGTATGGTATCAATCGCTGATTTGGTACGTGTGGATCGTCCTGTGTATAAGAGGTGCATAATTATACTTTAATTCAGTAGGCTAGCTCCAAGAAGGTTATTTCATTGTCGCCTTTGGGGCCTTTGCAGAAACTACTTTTTGTGGATGAGATAAAGGAACCAAGCTTCAAAAGTCCGTAAATAATCATTTATTACTTAAAATAGAAAAAATAAATTGAAAGGAAAATTTATCCGTCGAACTTACAATTTCATAGAGTTCACGCGTGTTGACTTCCATAGGATCGATTATATGCCACGCGGCAAGAACACAGACATCGATAAGTAATAACACAAAAACAATGAGGAATAGTTGCTGGTCTTTTATAATCTGTAATGTTGACATGAAAAAAATTGGGATTGTATCTTAACCGTTGTCCTATAGATTAGGTGACTTGCGGTGTCAATGCCTGCAGTATGCGCGCGCATCATCATAATTCCCGTTGTTCCTTGCCTGGTAGTATGTGCGCGCATCATGATTTGTTCAGGGCCCGTGCTTTTACAACTCCCACCACATCACAATAAGGCTATTGAACAATGTAATGGTTGCATGCAATTCGCTCAAGCATATCGATATATCATTCCCTTGCCTTTGTTGATTAACATTGAGGTCAACTCATATAACCTAGGCCGTTTCTTGCAACACAAAACCCATATTTATTATTATATTATTATTATATTAAACTGTTATATTTGGTACCAATTTACAGGTTGTAACCAAAAAGTTTTATACAATTTAGAAAACAGTATTAGGCAAACATGGAACTTATTGATTGTATTGAATTCTACTTGGTCATCAAGGTAATTTCTTATGGGTCGGGTATGAACGTTTCGAAAGTATTTTTAGTGGGACATGAGAGCACATCAGACATATCGAATAGAATTCTGAATACGTGAAATGTCCTTCTGATATCAAATAATTTGGATTTTTTTTTAATTTGCGAGACCTGCCTTTAGAGACCGCTATAGTCTATAGCATGTATAGCGGCAATAACTAGAGTCGTTTAGCGGAATTATGCAGTGCTTCGTAAACAGTGCGGCAATGTATTGCTACAAATAATATAATACTCCGATTTGAAACAAAATAAAGAGCATTACTTTTGTTTGAAACTTGCATTTGTCAGTTGTACAACAAATATATTTGAACAAAAATTGGTATTGTTTCTTTGTCTACTTGCTTTAGACTAGAAGGAAGCATTAATTGCCATCTATATACGTACCACTCTTTTGGGGTTTTTAAATGCCGCAATCTTGTGCACTCGCCATGTTTTGGAGAACATTGATCCGAAAGCTAAGACAAACCCCAGCGATAGGAGCCACACTCGGAGCTGGAAATATCACATAACGAGAATACCAGCACAAGGATATGCACTTAACACAAAAAGCAACTGCTGGCAACACACACAAAAATAAGTTAACAGTTCATGAATCATGCAAAAAATACTTTAAAATTGTAACACATTTTTTAAATCACCCTGCACCTTTCAACTAGTTTGTTTTCTATGACTAAATATTTTGACGAAGTACAACGCAGTTACCCAAACGTAAGATTCTACCTGACAAAATTGAGTTACAACTGCCTCTGAAACTAGATTGGAATCAACACCGCCGACAAAAATAGTCGCATACACCAAAACACTCCCCAGTATGATCAGGTTGTTAAGATTCGGACTGGACATTTTCACAAATCTGGATAAAAATTGGTAAATTGATGCAGTTAAATTTACGGGGGAAAGAAGAACCACACATCACACACTAGCACAAGTTAACATGATATTACAATGGAAACATAAGATGCATAGGCAGATAAGCTGGATAAAAAATTCCGGACATACCTGCCCCAGAACGTTCGTTTCTCGGGCGGACGCACTAACTACTGAGCTACATAGACTGTCCTTGATAAACAGGGCTCAAGTCTCGTACTTATGGATAATAAGCAGTTAGGGTAAACAGTACAAACAACACACAGCACACCAGCATACGAGATCAATTAATACAGAGATTGCGATTTCCAAACATAGGTATCGGACGTACGTTGAGGTCACGAAGCGAGGTCACGTATTTAGCCAGTTTTGAAGATTTTCCACGTCCGAAATAACGTAGATACATCGTTGAAAATGCACAAAATTTGTCCATTTCACAAATTATGTTAAAGACATGACACATTCAATGATAATGAACATACGAAGGAAAGTCTAATTACTATTATGATCCTTTTTGTTTGTAACAAATATGCTGATTTTACCTCATGTCGAAGTTCATGCATCGCGCCCAATTTTTAGGACGAAAAAAGTCTCATTTTGAAAGTAAAGTCATGATATATGGATGTAATGATCTTTAATCTACCAACCTATATGTTTTTGGGCAACTATAATATTTGGGGAGCACAAAAATACAATTAAGTTTAAGCAGCATGTTAAGTCAAAATTTTAGTCAAAATCAAAAGCGGGCTGTTTGAATTAGGCAGAGACTACGCTTACTGTTATTTTTTCAATCACTATGCCCTCTATCGACCTAGATTAGATTAGATCAGATTTAAGTAGTTAAGGTAGACTTTTTTCGAGTTGAGGTCAAAGGTCACGATGACGTCACTTCCGGGTCAAAGGTCAAGCGAGGTCAAAGGTCATGGGTCAAAGGTCACGATGACGTCACTTCCGGGTCAAAAGGTCAACCGAGGTCAAAGGTTACGATGACGTCACTTCCGTGTCAAAAGGTCATCAGGGGTCAAAGGTCGATTTGCATATTCATGAGCTGGGCGTGGCTAATTAGCGTATATGAATATTCACGAGATGGGCGTGGCTAATTAGCATATATGAATATTCATGAGGTGGGCGTGGTTAATTAGCATATATGAATATTCATGAGATGGGCGTGGCTAATTAGCATAGATGAATAGTCATGAGATGGGCGTGGCTAATTAGCATAGATGAATAAAATTTTGAAAAAAGTTGAACAAAAATGAACAAAATTTCAAAATAAAATTTCAAAAAAAAAAAAAAAAAATTTAAAAAAAAATTAAAAAAAAAAATTAAAAAAAAAAAAATTTTTTTTTAAAATTCAAAAAAAAATTTCAAAAAAATTTCAAAAAAATTTCACAAAAATTTTCAAAAAAAAAAATCAAGAAAAAGTTTCAAAAAAAAAAATTTAAAAAAATTTTACAAAAATTATAAAAAAAAATTTGAAAAAAAAAATGAAAAAGAAATAGAATTTTTTTCAGAGTGACCCTTGAACCGGAAGTGACCTTTAACCCGAAATGACCCGTTTTTGTTCTAGAAACACCGAAATTGTTACAAATAAGGGAAAAATTTGCCTAAAATAACGCGTCGTATCTGTCGTATTACGGAGGGTATCGGCTTCAAACTCGATATATACGGTAAGGGTTGAATTACGAGCTACCCGCGGTGGTCTAGGGACGAAAGGTCGATGCTCTTAAAAATTAATTTTGTCTAGGGAAATATCGTATTTTTCGTTCTATACTACGTATCGAGGTAAAACTCCCTCACCATGCTACACGGAAGCGACCCTCGACCGAGAAGTGATGCTTGACCCGGAGCGACCCTTTGACGAACTTTGATCCCTACATGTCCATGTACTCGTATAAAAATGACTTATTATCGGCGTGACATAGAACTGGATTAAAACCAGTTAGAACCGGATAAAACCGATTCCTACCACCTCCCACTACCACCCCACATACAGCAAAATACACCAATGCGTCAAAATGCGTCGATCGCGTAATGAAATGCGTCAAAGCGTAAAGAAATGCGTCGATCGTGTAACTAATTGCGTCAATTGCGTATTGAAATGCGTCAAAGTGCATCGATTGCGTAATAAAATGCGTCACAGCGTAATAAATTGCTGTAAATTGCGTAACTATTTGCGTAAATTGCGTAATGATTAGCGTAACGCAAAAGTTTAGTATATAAATCGGTCATTTTAAACCTATCGATCATTTCGGAACTTCTGAAGAGACATGAATACCTTTAAATCTTATCCTTGCTCCGTGTGCGGCAGGACGTTCTCGCGCAAGTACGATCTCGAGAGACACAAGCGACACGTACACCTTGAAGAAGAAGAAGAGGATGATGATGAAGACGAGGAGGAGGATTCCGACTCGGAAATCGAGGATGAGGTTGTTTCGGACAGAGAATCCGGCGACGAACTGGAAGACAACGAGGCTTATCGGGAATGGTACGAGGGAGCTAAAGAAGCTACGGAAGATATGAGGAGGGAAAAATACGAAAAGTACATCAAAGACGGCATGGATCCGGAGATGGCGAGGGAAAAGGCCCATTTGAAAACGGTATGGGCCGTAAAACGCGACTTTTTCGAGCGGTATAGCACGTTTCTGCGGAGTCACGCGCTTCTCAAAGACGACGGAGTTTACGCGGAGATCGCGGATGATCTCGAGGAGAAAATGGAGAATGGTGCTGGGGTGGACAAAGCCGTGAAGAGAACGATGGCTAAACATCGCTCCAAATTTGACGGGCTGTTCCAGTATGATGAAGATGATAATGTCTCGGAATCTGCCATGGGAGAGGATGACGAAGATTAACCCGCCAATATTTTTAAAGATAATAAAAAGTAGAGAAACAAAATATCGCCTCTTTTAGTCGTTATTACCCCAATTTTAAACCTCCCTTTCGCGCAAGTTACGCATTTCGTCGCGCCATCGATGCAATTTGAAGCAATTTGTTACGTAAAGACGCAATTAATGGGTCAAGTGTCACTTCCGGGTCAAAGGTCAACCGGAAGTGCATTTTGAAATTTAAGTTCCACCATTTTGTATCGGAAGTGCGGCATTTTGTACCGGAATTGATGTCTATTTTTTACGCATTTTGAAATAATTTGTTACGCAATTTAAGCAATTTGTTACGCTTTGACGCAATTTTAGGACGCAATGACGCATTTTGACGCATTTCATTACGGAATGACGCATTTCGTTACGCTTTGACGCATTTCATTACGCAATCGACGCATTTCGTTACGCTTTGACGCATTTCGTTACGCGATCGACGCATTTTGACGCATTGATGTATTTTGTCGTATGTGATGGTGGTGGGAGGAGGTGATAGGAGAATTTTTTCTCTAGTTTTATCCAGTTCTTTATCGCGATGCTCCGCTCATCGACATTCCTTATTCATTTATGCGCTCATTGACTCATTTACTCGCTCATTGACTCATTCCACCACTCATTCCCTCATTTACACGCTCATCGGCTCATTCCTCGCTCATCGACTCGTTCCGGCACGTATATATCGAGTTTGAAGCCGATACCCTCCGTAATACGACAGATACGACCAGCGTTATTTTAGAGCAAATTTTTCCCTTATTTGTAACAATTTCGGTGTTTCTAGAACAAAAACGGTCATTTCGGGTTAAAGGTCACTTCCGGTTCAAGGGTCACTCTGAAAAAATTCTATTTCTTTTTCATTTTTTTTTCAAATTTTTTTATAATTTTTTGTAAAATTTTTTTAAATTTTTTTTTTGAAACTTTTTCTTGATTTTTTTTTTTTTTGAAAATTTTTTGAAATTTTTTTTTTTTTGTTTTTTATTTTGTCCAAATTTTTTTTAAATTTTGTTTTTTTAATTTTTTTTTAATTTTTTTTTTTTAAATTTTTTTTTTGAAATTTTATTTTGAAATTTTGTTCATTTTTGTTCAACTTTTTTCAAAATTTTATTCATCTATGCTAATTAGCCACGCCCATCTCATGACTATTCATCTATGCTAATTAGCCACGCCCATCTCATGAATATTCATATATGCTAATTAACCACGCCCACCTCATGAATATTCATATATGCTAATTAGCCACGCCCATCTCGTGAATATTCATATACGCTAATTAGCCACGCCCAGCTCATGAATATGCAAATCGACCTTTGACCCCTGATGACCTTTGACACGGAAGTGACGTCATCGTAACCTTTGACCTCGGTTGACCTTTGACCCGGAAGTGACGTCATCGTGACCTTTGACCCATGACCTTTGACCTCGCTTGACCTTTGACCCGGAAGTGACGTCATCGTGACCTTTGACCTCAACTCGAAAAAAGTCTACCTTAACTACTGATTTATAGTCTTTATTACAGCCGACTTGTTCTCCTTCGTGACGAATGAGCTCAATCCAGTTGGAGCCGAGACTAGTATATTATGAGAGGTTCTGGTTAAAACTATGGGCCCGATCCAGAACCTCGAATAAAGGCAGTATATATTTGTTTTATATACTTCATTAATATATTCTTTGTTTGTTGATTGGTGAAAAGGTTTTCTTGAGAAAAAATTAAAAGATTTAGTGAAAACTTACCAGCCATTCCTGATGCTCTAGACCTTGACATTCCCTGCTTGCATCAAAATAGTTCAAGTCCAACAAACATGTTGATAAACAAAAGTTCCAACACCACCGGCAAGCAGTAATTATTTAAATGTTCCAACAGTAAAAATTCGAAGTCGCTTTCAACAAGTTTTAACAGTTTCGTAACTCCAACATATTGTTAAATGTTTCAAAAGTTCCAACGTTCGCAATGTTCCAACAGTAAAAATTCCAAGTCGGTTCTGACAAGTTTTAACAGTTTCAATAATAACTCCAACATATTTACATTCTGGGTTTCATATACTAGTATTTACTTGTTGTAAATATTGACCATACAACCATGGAAATTGAAAGCTGATGGATTCTGATTGCTCACATTGCAAACAGTGTTGCTGACATCCTGAAGCACATTGGGACTATTGGCTATGCTATTCATAATCTGGTCCACTTGGCTCAAATCATAGGCTCTGTACCTTCAGAAGGCAAAATATCACCATCAGATGGACTTGATTTGTTAAGCTTATTATCAGATGGACGTGGCATGTTGCGCGTACTTTCAGATGGACCAGGATGGTTGAGCGTAGCTGATATTATGTCTGACATCTGCTCTTTTTTGCCCTCACTTGTACTTACATAGTGTTTGATGGAAGTCTCCGATCGGTGGCCAGATACCGTCATGATGTCACGGTTGACACAACCGGCATGATCAAGGAGAGTAACCGTAGTTGCTCGGAGGCAGTGGTTGGTGTATACTTTTGTACAACCCGCAGCCACGCTGCACTGCGTCATCATCCCTATATCTTCGTGTCAAAAATTGCCGTGATAGTACCATGAATCCTCTCATTTTTCAAAAGCTACGCATGACGATTTTGTTCGAGATAGGCCGAGCGACTCAGGCTAAGCATACCATTTACATGATATGAGATACCATAGCCCTGCTATAGAGCCTGCCGCTTAGTTTCTATTCTACGATTTGCGCATGATCAGTACCACATATGGTGTTACTATTATAGAAAATTCGATTTGTTTTCAGGTAAAACGCAGGTTTTGTTTCCAGTACACTAACTCGAAAAGCAATACACTAATTAGCGGGGCCTTGCAGTTTGCTGTGGATATCTTTAACTGCATTTTATAAGGAAAGATTTTGAAATCCAAAGTAAAAATTGTGATATTTTCAACTGTTTGAGAAATGAATTATACAAAGGAACCCGTGTAAAACCCAGGTGCTGTATCTATAATACAATGTACATTTATCGACTTTCTTTATCTGCGTCAATAATAGAATATCGGTTCAATCGAATTGAATATACATGTCTCCATTTTGAGTTTGTACTACACCTCTGAGTGACAAAGCGATCGATTTCTAGCCAATCAGATATGGTAGGCCTCCTTTTCTTGCGTTCGGTGAAATACCAATCGCCCGTCGCGTCGCACACCAACGGAGTATTAAGTTTATTTTTATAACACTGGCTGTTGACACTGTGCGCTGATCTTCTTCATCATGTTTTGTAGCGTGTCTCTGCCAAGAGGCGAGTTGTCATACCATACACTGACATCTTCTGTGACCATCTTCTTTGGTCGTTGCCACATCCATTGACATTGTGGATTCAACTTATCTAAGTACTTCTTCAAAGTTGCGACTGGGCCGCGAGGATTGCCCTGGATATCATACATTCTTCCTCCGTGGCTCGCAGTGTCATCCATCGCGTGGTTTTTAGTGCCAAAGTCTTTCAGACTGTAGAACTCCCTACCACTCTCCGCTTCTGTCTGTAACAGAAAATCCTCGGGTTTCATTACCCTCAAATTCTCCATCCCTCTGTTTGCGAAATAGACCATGATGTCTATGAATACCTTGTTCTGTAAACCACTGGCTGTAGTTGTATTTAGGCTAGCGCTAGCTAGAATGCGATCCATATCGGGCTTGCTGACTGGTGGATGCTTGTTTACTACTGCTTTCCCTGGTTGTTTCAGTGTCACCAATAAAGCTTTGAATGCCTTGCTAGACACAGAAAAGTGAAAACTCCTGACTCTTGACGATGTCTACACCTCACTGAGATAGAAAATGACGCTGCAGTCCGAATCGAATGGCTTGGATTGACTTCATTCTGCTATCCGTATTATAGTAAATATTCAGAAATACTATTTACGGCTTGGATGTACTATTTACGGACGTAAATAGTACTTTTTGCACTTCCTTACAGAATAGTGTGTTTATTTTTGGTCATGTGATACACTTTTAACCAATCAATGAACAAGAATATATTAATGAAGTATATAACTAGAGTCAACAGATTCTGAGTACAAGCCGCCGCAGTTGACCTTTGACCCCTAAACTTTGACCTTTGGGGTCATAAATATTATTATATTTTTAACATGTTTAGAATGTCGTAAGAATAATTCCTGTTGAATTTGAGCTCGATTGGACCAATTTCGAAATTTGACCTTTGACCCCTATAACTTGACCCTTGGGTCACGGATGGGGTCAACTGCTCTTGCATTGTGCTTAGGATGTCATAAGAAATATTCCTGGTGAATTTCAGCTTAATCGGAACTTATACATGGATTTTGATTTTTGATTGACCTTTTGACCCCCTTAATGACCTTTGACCTCAAAATGAAAAAAAAACCTTATGTACACCGACAAAATGCATTGTTTTAATTTTAATTAAAAAATTCTAACAGGTTTAGTTCTTGAGATAAAAATTCTTAAAGTTATTCAGCTAAAAACAGGAAGTGACCCCTTAATGACCTTTGACCCCCAACATAAAAATACCATGCATACATCAGGGAACACTGATTCATGTATGATGGTTATATTACTCTGGTCTGTTTACATTTTGAGATAAAATTTTTTTTTTTATTTTGGTTTTTGACCAGAAGTAACCCCTTAATGACCTTTGACCCCAAACCTGTAGGCATCCTAAAGACCCTGGCTAGTAGCAATGCATGTGTGCTAATGGCGACTCTCTGCTATATATTTTGTAAAGACAGTGATTTTTTGAATATTTTTAGCTTTCAGACCGGAAATGACCCCTTTAATGACCTTTGACCTCAATTCTTTTTAGGAAGTTTTAAGCACTGCCACATGTTGATTCATATGCATGAGTCACATGATCATTGCATGAAATTTGTGGAAGGAGTAGCATTTTTGTGAAATCACATTTTTGACCATTATAGCTAGGTCAAAGGTCACAGCAAGGTCAAAGTCAAATGGAAGGTTTGGCCTAGCCCAGTGGTCTTTTGGGTCAAGTTTGGTTGAAATCTGTCAATCCCTTGCGGAGCTAGATGCAGTTGCATGATTGGTTGCCAGAAGAAAGAAGAAGAAGAAAGAAAGAAAGAAAGAAAGAATTGGAAGAAGACAGAACAAGCCGACGTTCGTCGTCGGCTTGTAACAATATTTAACACCGTATTAACGTACGTAAAACCAACCTAATTATGTACTGCGCCCAGAAAGTATCCTCACACTTGAAAAAAATCCTAATTTTAAAACTAAACCATTTGGGTAAATTGATTTTGTTAATACTGTAGATGTACCATCTAATCATGCACGTTATGACACTACTGATTCCATTGTAACATCCAGAAGTAAAGTTACAAGCATTTGATTAGATGAAAGTCCAGTTTTAAAAGTGACAAAAAATGAATAATAATTGTCGCCTATTAAGAGCTGATCATGCGTATCAGCAAGATCAGTGCAGGAATACCATTAATTGAATTAGGTTTACATGAACTTAACGAAAATGTCACGGGCGTAGCAAGCGGGTGGACAGGTTGGACGAAGTCCAGGGGGCCCGAGAATTGAGGGGCCCCGAGCAAAATCGATAATGAAATAAGGGGCTGATGAAGGAGATGTTAAAAGGGCCCGCACTGCTCCTTGTCCATGGAGCTCCTGGTTCTTGGAAAATGTCCGAGGTTTCTTTGTCTGCGCGTTACAAATTGTAGATAACAGACGTGAATCAAACAATCAAACCTACCTCTGTTTTCTGTTTTTCAAGTTCAAAGCTAAAAAGAAGATCGCCAGCAGGATTCCTATACTAGCCAATATACACACGGCTGCATACAGTGCTACACTGATTCCGTTATGTACATGTATAACGTTTATGATAACCTTAGGGGTGTGATCTAACGGTACTTGTCCGCCTGATGAAATGAAATAAAGGAAATAAAACAAATGTTATTTTAAAAGTTTAAAAGTTTGATATTGAGCCAAAACAACATGAAGTGACAATGATCGGATTAGAGTGAAGAGGACTATCATTTATGAAATGTGATTGTGACGTACATTTACATATTTAACCCTAGAACTACGAAGGGAGGGGATTGTACCAATCCCCTAAGATTTTTTATCCGTCATAAAAAAAACCTCACGCCCAAACAACCTAAGCTAATCGTAGCTTAAAAACTTCGGTCGAAGTTTGCCACAAGTTTAAAAAAATAACGGTTAGTTCATGAAAAAGAGTGAAATTTAGCAAAACGCGACGAGGTTTATTTGCCCGTATTAGAGCTCTATTGTTCCGCTATTGTATCCGCTATTGTATCCACTATTGTATTCTATTCATAAAAGCTACTGCAAGAATCGCGGCAATCCCTGATATTGCTGGTGTCTACCGACGGCGTTTCGCATTTATTAACATTCAAAATGATCCGATACTCTTACATTTATAGACTTTTTACCGCTTTTTATATCATATTCAGAAATTGCAATTATGAAAACTACAAACTTTGAAAGTGAAATATATTTACCATCGAAAATATATCATACTTTAATTCTATAGATACCCAACCCAGAAGTGCCCATTTATTTTCTAAATTTTTTTTGAGTGAACACGATAATGCGATTGATTTTCTTACACGTAAAATACGGCCAATTCAGAGAGAAAATCTTGTTTCACGTATAGGGCCAGCTAAGGGCCTACTATAGACATTTTCTTTTTGTTGGCTGGCCGCTGAGCTACATCTTTTTACTAATTATAGATACGTCAAAACGTGTTCCCATGTTGAAAGTGTACAAGCTATTTCTACTTGCTTTATATAGAGAGCACAATTGAATGAAGACGATTTATTTGTGCCAGGATTTCATTTAATATAACTATTTTTTTAATTATTTTTAATTATAATACCCCATACCTAACAAGAACATAAGGAAATATTGTAAAGGCCATAAATATACGCACTCATGCATAGGGAGACAAACATGATAAAGTTAATCTGTTCTTTTCATTCTCGTTCATTAACCTTTGGAACATTTCACATGCATGGTGTTTGCATCAATGCCTTCTCGGCAATCTATAGGCCTATAGCAGAGAAGATGTAGTAAAAAAAAAGAAATAAATGAGGAAAGAAAGAAAGGAAGGAAAAAAAAAAAAAAAAGAGAGAAAGAAAGAATGAAGGAAAGAAAGAAAGAAAGAGAGAAAGAAAGAAAGAAAGAAAAAAAAAAGAAAATTAGAAAACACAGGAAATTAATACAAAAAACTGCTATAATGGAGAGAATGAAGATCTACCAAATGGGCAGGGCGTGACCAAAAGGAAATTAAAGTTTGAATGCAGAAAATTGGACATTAAATCCGATGCTATCAGGCTAGGGCCAGCAAGGGTGCCGTAATGGTATATAGTATGTTGTTCCTTCAACCAACGCTAGTGATCTGAACCTGAGCTTTGGAGAAGGCCAGTGACTCTAAGATCAGACGGAATATGGGGAATATCGTTGTAGTGGCGCGTGATGGGACTGTCATGGTTGTTTTTGCTCACTTTGATAAAGTATTTTTGTACGAAACGTCAGTGTATAATTTTATATTAAAACATCGTTGAACAACACCATTTTGTTCAATTACTTTTCACTTTTTACCATGCGATGTTACGTGAGACTCTTAACTTTTTTCTGCACCAAATAAAGAGATTTATATATTTTCTAAGTTTAATAATTTATTTAATTTAAAAAGAAAAACGTCAAGTGTTCAAACTTTAAAGCTCTTTTTCTAGAAACAGCGATTTTGATTTCAAGTTAGATCATTTTACCAAATCAGGGCCGAATTAGGCTGTTTAGCTTAATCATGTGAAGTGACCTCTTATCTCTTGAAATGATATCACACTGATCAGACTGATCTTTATGTTATTACAGTGAGGCCCACATACAATGTTCAACACAAAGTGAACGATGTTATAACTTGGAGGGCTAACAAACCAACACCGCCAAATTCGACTGACGTGTGTACAACGTGGGAAACTATGAGGAAATTGAACACTCGTTGTCTGATCATGCATGTGTTTATGGTTCGGATAGCGGTTACTTTCCAGATCTCGTTCCGCTTGGGTTTATTGAATACACTCTAGGCTATATATAGTCCTGTGTGGCTTTTCACCCTTTTTTAAACTTGGTCCCATTCAGTAAAGTAGTAATAACATGAAGAACGAGTCCTAATTTCTACATGCAACAATTAGGTTTAAGACTGTTCGAAAGCGGTACAATATGACGAAGGCTATGTATTATCAAAAACATTTGAAGGTTTATATTTTATTATCTTGCGTGTTCATAAAGAGTAATAGAGTATTATATATACTTAGCAAATTGACTGTCTGTCAACCTGCTATATATAGGCCCTACATCTGTACATAGGCGCAGAATCGCACAAGACGATGAAGAATTTAACAAGGTGAGTATTTGCTACTTTTGCTTAAATCAAAATACATTATAACGTCTTTACGGAAGAACAACGAACATTAATTCATTTACTCTACAAAATGAACACTGACAACTAAGAAAAGAAACAAGTAGCCTAAAGATGACTTCGTATGGGTCTTTAGAAACTTTCATAAATGGGACCAAGTTTAAAAAGGGTGAACAGCCACACAGGAAAGATTTTTTAAACTGTGGCCCCTTTTTACGTTTTGAAACGTTTTTTGGTAGATATATACATCCTTTGCGCTCATTTTAGTGATAACTTTTTTACCCCAGCACCTTACCCGGGGTAGGACCGCCCATTAAAGAAGACCATAGGGTGGTTGGTGAGGCCCCAATGAATTTCATTTCGCTCTTGTGAAATTATTCTAAGAGTTACTGCCTTTTTACTTGTTAGTTTATAGGTGAAAAGAGTCATTTCCTTATATATTTTTGTATCGCATTTTTGTAGAATTTCTAGCAGAAAATCAATTTTGCCTATACTTTTATACATATTGCACGGGCGCCCTCACATTATGACGTTACGACATTATGTGGGGGAATGTTTGTACTTATTTTGGTATCATTGGATAGAGGAAACCCATAGCCATACATTGGTACCAAATAACGGATTATAACGTTTATAATTGAAAATTAGCGGGGGGGGTGTTGCAACAACCCCTCTTCGTAGTCGGTGTTACAAAATATGGTCCACTAGTTCTAGGGTTAAGGGTACTCCCAAATAGACATGTCAAACATACCTGGCCAAATAAAGTTTCCTACCATCTCCAAAACACCACCTTCTTCGTTATCTGTGAACAATGCCACAGGCCTCTCTAGGAATTCTGAAAGAATAGTGTAAATAGATCTGAATTCCAACTTGGATGTTGATACATTAATATATCGTCCTGTGTCAAACCCTCTGGTTTTATGTATAATGGAACGCGTCATACTTGCGAGACACAGGTGCACCGTCGCAAACGTACTGGATTAGCTTTGATTGGCACTGTGCAGTACCAGGGGAGTACCAGTGTAGCACCAATGTAGTACGAGTGTAGTACCAATGCTGGCGGTCCTGTGCAGTACTTACGGTTAACTGATCGTAAGCATGCTATAGTATTCAGAATGCCAAATCGCTACCAGTGCCTCTTTTATATAGTGTTCTCGACTCAATTTATTTGTCAATTTACGCTGGTCCAGTTGGTGATATAATACGCAAACATAACACTATTTTTATGATGACTACAAATTGTCAAACTAAAATTCAAAATGACAGAATACATCTCTCCAGACCTTTAGTACCCGTACTCACACCTGTACTCGAGTTCCAGTTTACGAACTCGTACCCGTACCCATGGCTCCGGACGCATACCCATATTAACAGAGCTGGGAGACGTACCCATGTCCGTACTGATTGGGACCCTTACCCTTACCCGTACTCATAGCCCGGGGCCCAGCCCTGTACGCGTACTCATGACGTGTCCCAATACAAGTGTACATCTTTCTCACTGTACCTCCTTCCATCCTACAGATAAATGGCAAAGGTGTATCGCATGATAATGTTTTCCAACCGTTGGCGGCGTCAGCAGTCATGAAAACACATTCACCAGCACCGTTAAGTTCACTTCCAGAGGGTATCCACATTCTATCACCAAATCTTGGGTCTTCCCATTCGTAGATTTGATCAATCTTTGTCAGACCAATAAACCTGCAATAGATTAACACGCTCTTTTTTAAGACTGACCTTAAAGATGAGATTTAGTTGTGGAGTCAAATACCCTTTATATAGTCATATTACTAGTATTTAACACAACACAGGCCTATAATATAATGTAACAAAGAAATGTGCACAAATTGTTGGCTGGCGAGCAAGCCTGTATTCATGATTGTTTTGCGGGGGGGGGGGATGCTGAATTTCCAAAATGTGGACCTTTTTAACCTTTGAACAGTTTGATATGTTTTGTTTCTTACTAATTCATTATAAAAATAGAAAAGGGAACCATGAAAAGTGGACATTTTTGTCCGATTTATCGGCATGACTCCCCCGCCAGTTTGATTTAAAAAAAATTAATACCACCCCAGCAAACACAAAAACGTTTTTAAAACGTTTTAAATAAGTTATATTTTGGGTTTTGGTTTAGGTAAAAACGTTTTAATAACATTAACATGTCGGGTTATATAAAGGTCATGAAATCGTTTTAAAACGTTTTGTATGAAAACACACTACAACAATATTTTTAAAATGTTTTCGAAATGTCATTGTAAACTATTTTTGCAAACATTTTTGGCCAAATATTTTGTCAACACTTATCTAACATTATTTTAAAATATTTGCATCCAGCAAACACAGAAATGTTTTTAAAATGTTTTTTACAAAACGTTTTAATAACATTTAAATGTCGGGTTATATAAAGGTCGTGAAAACATTTTAAAAACGTTATTGTAAATATTTTGGGAAAACATTTTTTGCAAAATATTATTTCAACCCCAAAATAACATTCTGTTTAGAATGATTTGTACCAAGTTTTCAAAAATGTTGTTGGAATGTTATTAAAACGTTTTTATACCCTTTATATAACCCGACATTTAATTGTTTTCTGTAAAACATTTGTGTTTGCTACACACTTAAAAATAGGTAGTCAAAAATGACCCTAAAGTAGTCATTTTTGACCCCATATGCAGGATCAACTATGCACCTCACCCATTGAAGTCATTTTTGACCCGGTACATGAAGTCAATAATTTGACCCAAATTGTAGTTAAAAATGACTACATTTAGGGTCAAAAAATGATTTGACCCCTAACAGAGTCAGTTGAAAAATAACCCTATTAGTGTCAAAAAATGACTATATCCGTGGATCATGATTAGAAAATTACCCCTAACGTAGTTGAAATGACTACATTCAGGGGTCCCGGTTTGAAAATGACCCCGGAACGTGGGTCAAAAAATGACTATATTTGGGGTCATTTAAATATGACCCTTTTAGGGGTCAATTTAATAATATGATGTCAACAACTGAAAATGACCCCTATGGTGGTCAAATTTGACTTCATCCAGGGTTATTTATATATATTCAAAACTCACAGGAGAGTGATTTTGAATAGATATACGGGCGTACGATACGTACGTTTAGAAATAGCAACCTCTCTAGTATTCCCTCGATTACCCGTACGAGAACTCGGGAGTTAATCTTGGCTGTGATGGTTTATTGTGGTATACATGGTATATACAAGCATAGGATGTGTGCTTCTTAGCTGTAACTGAGTCCCTGATTCCTTCTAATATGATGTGTCACAGTGGTCACCGAATTCATAAAAATGTGCTGAGATTTCCGAGGTCCCAGGATCGCATCTCGATCAAAGACCACAAAAATTAAATCCGCTCTCCCCGTAGCTCATCTGGTAAAGGCGGGACAGGTGACCCATGATAAGTTAAGTTAAGTCGGTTCAGATTAGGGTAACACGCCCGATTGCTGGCTACATTTGTATGTCCTGTAAAAAAGTACCGACCAGCTATCTACGGCGACCCCCTTCTTCAGGTCAATTATGCCTGGCCGATGTTTCGTCAGCGTTATCGCCCTGATTTCAGCTGTTAAAGGGGCATTTCGTGATCCACAGCCTCATCCCCCACTTTTCTCAAAAAAGTTGAGATTTTTATATCACTGGAAACCTCTGGCTACATAATGTTTATGTACAAAATATTTCTTGCAGATTAATTCGTTTAGCAAAGATATCGTGAAATTTGAATTTCGTTCTGGTGCACCAGAACGAAATTACAACGTATTGTCTATGGAGCAGTGTAATACACATAATCATGCATAACTCGCAAACGAAATATCGGAATCAACTGAAATTTTGGGAATATGCTTTTTTCGTGGATATGTACTGACAAATGTCATAAAAAGAGGATGCTAGGATCACGAAATACTCCTTTAATGCCTTGATATGCTTGACATATGAATTTGTCCTGGGAATTTTTTTAAATAACACGTACCATTTGTGTCTTTCAATGTTATCGCTGCTTCTCTGTAACGTTTCTGTTATAAAGTCATACTCCGTTTCGTTTACAATAGCGACTATGACCGACCCAATATTATTACAATGTTCAGCCGCATGCGAATATGTGAGAAATTGGTTTACAAATAAGAAACACTCTTCTTCATGCAATATCCAGGACGAATTAGCACAACCCGCTACAAGATAGAAACACGAAAAAACATGATCTGAACATGGTCAAATGGCGCCGTCAGAACTGGTATACTTTACTTAATAATTAAAGTACATATAGAATAAGGTGCCAGCTTTTAAACACGACACACACAGTCAAAGTGGTCTAAATGAGCGCAACATAATTATACTTTTTAATTCTCTTTAATTTGAAATTTTAGAAAACAAAATATTTAACTGTCTACTTTCCCCGTGTCTACATTTGATTCAGCATTCTTTTGATTTTGACAATAAGATGCCGCTTAAAATTAATTATATATTTCATTGCTTCCCTATTTATTATGGTTGCCAGATAACAAATATTTCGGCAGTCGCGTTGCATGAACCGCGTGACGCAGTACGAAACTATCAATTTCAACGTCCTCCGTGCGTTACACGTGGAATGTTGTATCAAAGATGAATGGATTACGATTTTCACTTGTTACTTTATTATAATTATTTATTATAAACAAAAATATATTAATAATTAGACATTCTTTCGTATGTTCAATATTCTTGACTGTCTTTAACATATTGTAAAACGGACAAATTTTATGCATTTTGTGCGCTGTCCACGCGTCCATTTCCTACGTACAGAATCTTCAATCCTGGCTAAGTAAGCGAGATGGCATCGTCACATAAGAGTGTTTTTGAATAATTAGACGGCCATTTACGATCACGACGTATGGGAATAGTAACCCCCCTAGTATGCATGCACTTGATTGAGTAATATTATTAACAATATTTTTGTAGCTATATGTGATGTGCCCTCATGATTTGGGGCCTGCTACGGTCAACGTTTCGGAAAGTGCAATAATGGTTGAATCAGCTTGAATCCATTCAACACCTTCCATCGGTGTTTGTTTCAAAACTTGATTTCTGCATTATTTGTCGTCACTCAATATCTCAAAGGTAAGAGAACATAATTGCACACATTGTTGTAACCTTGATTTTCGAACTCTTCCCTCACTATACCTGTGGGGTCATGTTCAAATGCTACATGGTGTAAAATGAACTCGGAATGATCGAGATAGTGATTGAAATATAGAGGTGAACATTTACATTATTTCTGTGTATCAATAATGCATGATGCTCTTCAAATTGAATAGACCGCAATCAGAAACGGCTCTTGCCGATCTGAGACACATGCTGACCGCCACTTACTTCGAGTGAGTGAAATATGTTACGGTATGCAATTTCAAACCGTGCAATTATGTTTGAATTTGCAACTTCTGAATTTTGTTGTGCACACTGTGATATCAAACAATTCGCCCAGCGTTAATATGAAAGTTATTGCTTTAAAATAACTGTGCTCAAAGTTACCTTGTAATTGTCGGATTTGTGCTATTCCTACACGGTCACCATCGCGAAAACTCACAGGACCCTGCGGAAATAAACACATGATAAATTATGAGAGCACCATGTTAATGTTCAGGGTGGATAGAAAGAGCCATCTGTACCTAAAGTTACACCTAAAGTGAATTTTGGTGTTAAAATCGTTAAAACGATTGAAAACCAGATACACCAAGTAATTTTTCGCGGGCGAGAGGGGGGGGGGGCGGAACGATGGCCTACAAGGTGATTCCTGAGATGGCTATTATGACATAACAATTTTCCAGTCATAATGAAAATAAAAGGGCCTCATTGGGTTTAGCTTCCATGCATTATAATGGGATTGGGTGTAAGGTTTTGAAAAAAAGGGGTCATTGGGTGGCAGATTTACAAAAAAGGGGTATATTGACAGTAAACATGACGCGTGCCAATATATCCGAGTACCCCTGGACAAAATGTCATACCGATACTCCAGTAAATCTTGTTTCATTCAGCAATTCAAAGAAGATTCTCCCCATTTCTGTGTCATCATAGGTGAAATCTTCCAATCCAAGTCCTTTTGTTTTAAGAATTGGCACAGCTTTATCAAGCATCAGTGCAATAGCCCAGGCAGCGTCGTAACCTAATGGATTATCGCGATGCCATACATAGTTGGACCATTTTGGAGCCTTCATGTAGTCACTTAGCATCTCTACGTATTGTGCAGCCGTCTATTAAGAAAGAGGTATGGTAAACAGGTAAAAAAATTATTTGAGGTACCTCAGAACCTCAGAAAGAAGGAAACGAAAACATGAATATACCTGTATAAGCCTATGTGGAATTAAATGAAAAATTATGAGAATAATGATACTCAATGCCATATTTCACGAGTTGTACTTTTTGCCCAAGTATATCTATCATTATTTTACCTTACATTTTGTAATAATAAAACAATTTGTTTCATCAAGTGTTTTATCCCAAATTGATTAACATTTAATGAATAATCTACCCCAAAGCTATAAAATTATTCCATCGTCCTACTACGGTATGTTTCTGTATTAGACGTCATATGCTCTTTTATTTGATATTATATAACGATGACATTGATTTGAGCCGTTGAGTATTTTGTACAATTCAACGGCTGAAAAAGAATTTGTTATGGGTAGTTATTGCCTGCTTATTTATGCAATGATATATGTGACTCCTCGCCACAACTCGCCCGGATGTCGCCAATCATCATTTTGAGATATTCAACCAAAATATTCTGCTTGAAATTAGCTTTAAAATGATGTATATCATGTCTATAGTACTTGACATTTAAGTAGTGAAAAATCAATAAAACAGTCAATAAATCCTTTCTTTCCTATTGTTTACTGTTAAGTTCGATGGAGCATATCTCAATAGTGGCACTGGCGACATCCGGGCTCAGTTGTGGCGAGGAGTCACATATATATAATCACTTTATGTGAACTGTTCCATATTCCACTATACTCCTATATAGCCATACGCTTCAAATCGGCATATACCCAGTGATAACAATATAAGTATAAACATACCTCACGTAATGTCACTATCACGTCATAAAGTGAGCGCGCCCTCGTAAAATTAAGCTAAAATCAGGCGGCGGATGACATGATCGAGCCGGTAACTTGTGAAACCGCCCGGCCGTATGGCATTTTCCAATGAGTCGGTTAGTTTTGTGGGGTTCATTATCGAACCCCAACGGTTTTAGCTTGTATTTATATTATTTATCAAGATATGCCTATTTGTTTGTGATATTTCAAGCGTTTTAAAATTTCAAAATAATCCCATTCAATTACACGGTTGACGATGAAAATTTACCGAATTTAGATAATGCAATGCGGCCACCACCTGGCTAAAATTGGGATATTCTGGTTACGTACAAAAGCATAGTCAAAACTTATTTACGGCTGCAAATCCCAAGAACATGCGATTTTCACAGGATTCTCTGCTAATATGAAATAAAATGTCCATTTTACCCTATAAAGTGCATCGTCGATATATTATGGAGCTTTATGGGTTTTAGTGTTAAGCTTCCAGATACAGGATGAGTTACTCACAATATTTGCAACAGTCACTTCGGGACTGGTACTTAGTTGCAAAGTCTCTGTAGAGATATAGTATGAACTTTGAACAATTTTACGCATTTCTTCCAAGGTGCAATCCACGAAGTCGTCTTGTTCTTCCCACCATTTGGCTGCGTACCATCCTACAAACAGCCACACGTAACCTTCGCCAACCATGTTGTTTTTGTAAGCCTATTCAAGTTTGTCAACAATAAAATTATAAATTTATTACAGTAACTATAACAAGTGATTGACTTCTGGTGGTTCTTAGTAGAAACGTTTTGGGTACGGGAAGTATCGTAGATTTGGGGAGCGCTCTCAGCCTTTTTGGTATAGTTTTCAGGTTTAGAAATTTTCACCAAAATTTGTTAAAATCTTAGCAACATCTTGAGCAGAAATAATAGAAAATTAGTATGTTCTCGGGTCTCTCGTCCCTCAAATTTGGTATATTTTGGGGTATGATTCAAAATCCAGCCTTCCAATAGAGACTCAGCTTTGAATATTTTAAGATATGGCGGGTCAAAGTTCATACAGAGGTCAAAATTCATAATATGATAATGGTCCAGAAAATGTATACTTTTACCAATCTGTGACATACCCTTCTGGAGTAATAAGAAAAAGGTCAATGGTCGCAATTGGACCTTCACATGGATTAAAACCTGAAAAAACCTGCATTTGAATAGGTTTGAATTTTGACCTCTGTATAAACTTTTACACTCCATATCTAAAATATTGAGGTCATGAGAAGCACAATCTATCAAAAACAAAACTATGGACACCAAACCAAAGTCAAACCAGTGGCAACAAGACTAATAGCTGGCCACGGCACTCTGAACAAATTGCCAATACCGATTTCCCTGACCGATTTGGAGATCATCGAGTCACAAAATGGCCGCTTGGTAAAACATGAAGGCATATTGATAAAGAAACCTACTTAAGGCAGCGGAAAAACCTGACGTCACATGCCTTTTCGCTGATTCGGGTATACGATTTATTCCGTGTAAGAAACTAAACAGGGGTCAATATTGCCAAATATGGATTGGTGACGTCAGGTTTTTACGCTGCCTTTAGACACATTCATTGATAAAACCGTACACCGGTCAGGTCTAGCTTCTTACGGTGTAATGAGAAGGAACATACAGCCCTGTGTAGGGCTCTGTTAAAGAGACTAGTCGCATCGGGGATGCGAATTTTTAACCTTCCAAGAGTCACATTTGTACCGTTGATATAGAAGACTTGCTCCATCTTGCAGCCGTTAATCACCATGCAATACACAATTCATGTTATTAATTTGATGTATATTCCACAGTTCGTTCGCGTTTTTGCAATGCATTCCGTACTGTGCAATCTCCATTAGGTAATTGTCTTTATATTTTAATTTTTTAATGTATTTTTAAATTAATATTGTGTTCATGTATTTTATTTTATTTTAAAATTGTATACATACATGTATCACCTTGAGATCTTTGATGAAATGCGCTTGCTAAGAATAACGTATTATTATTATTTACCTCACATAAAACTCGTCTTGCTTTTGTAGCATACATATTTGATGCTATAATCTTGGCATCAACAGCCTGTAAAAAACAAAAAGAAAAAGAAAGTGTTAGTACAGTCATGGACCAAAGTTTGGTATTTTTTAACTTCTTGCAATAATCTTGCTTTTAAGGAATCGGATATTAACGTTTGCACAGTATTTTTCTGTGGGAGCTGAGAGTACACCAGACATAATGAATTGAATTCTGAAGACGAGGAATGTCCTTCTGATAACAAATAATTTTAATATTTTGAAATTTGCGATATAATACAAATAGTAACAAACATTTTAGCTTACAATCAAAATATGTGCACAATCTATAATTTATATACCAGGGTGCACCCCAAAGAAACAGAACCCTCATTGCGCCCTCTTTTTTCCCTCTTCTTGAAAAGTTGATCAAATATAATTTGATATGTGCAGAAATCTGAAATGGTAAGCTTTAATAAACCAAAACAATTATTTCAATAGGCTTAAAACATTTTGAAGATATGCTCTCAAAGAAATGTACCCGTTTTCACGCTGTCCAAACAGAGTGGTGGGGATGGGTCATGCTTTGGAATGACCTGCAATATCACCAGACCTCACACTACTTGATTTCTTTCTTAGGGGCACAATCCAAAGCGACGTCTATGAGCAAGGACCACCAGCTAGCCTCCAAGATCTTCGCAAACGTATCATTGCTGTATTTGCACAAGGATGGTACGCAACGTAATTGATGGAATGAGGACCAAGGCTGAAACCTGTATTCGTCAAGGAGGTAACCAAGTAGAGGGCGGAGCGACACAGTAAACTCATCTCAGAAGAACCAAAGACAAACCAAACAATCCGTTTTAGGGCTATACCTTCTATCCCCCAAAGAATAATGACTTATGTTGTAAATAAAACGAAGGCAAGAAACAACAAAATAAGAAAGTAAGAAACATACGAGTAATAAAACAAAAAGGCATAAATAACCAAGAAAAAAAAAAACTAATTGCAAGTATAGCAAAAGAAGTCCAATCCCACACTCAAATATTATTGATACTCAAAGGTCATATATATTGCTCGGACAACATCATATCAGTGACAAGCTAATATTATGAAGACAATGAAAATGACTCCTTTTTTTGAGAAAATAAGACGTTTAAAATTGATATTCCGCAAATACCAACTTAAACGGTGAGTTCCTTCGAACGAGACAGATTTGACCTAGAAAAAAAATTGACGTCATGAAATGAGATGTGCCTGCTTTGAGAGAAGGGACTGTAAACGCTCTCAATGCACAGAACGTATACTGTTGTTGTTCTCAGAGTGTTAAAAAAGTCTTATCAAGTGTTACAAATTTAATGGTTTTTAAACATATGGATACAATTAGCCGCTTCTTTTTTTATATATTAGTAAGTTGTGATCTTACAATAATTCATATGTATATCAAGTTGTTGAGAAATATTTGGACTAAACAATAAAAAAGCCGATTGAAATATTTTTTTTCGGTTTATTAATGCTAACAATTCAAGGTTTCTCTACATATCAAGATATATTTGATCAATTTTAACGCGATCCATGCACGTTCTTTATACTTGCAATTAAAATTTTTGCGCGCTCTCAATGAATAATTTGTCTTAAATCTTAAGTGGGAGGCGACAGGGGGTCATAAAAATTGACTCCGGTCACCGACATATTCCTGACGCCCTTCCAAAGAAAATGACATCCCCCTTAGAGCTTACCTTCAAATTTTGAATTTGATGTGAAGGATCATCCGAAGCGAAGGTTTCTGATGTAAGGATCGTGATATTGGCTTCGTGTAGTCCTCCAATGAGATGGTCAATCGTCTAAAAATCAATTGGAAGAAAGTAAATTACGAGCCGAGGTAGAAGAATTTGAGACAACTTTTCATAAAATGATAGGTCGAGGTCAATTATATGCCTCAATGGTACTTGACCCATATTGCTGTGTTAGCTCGGTTATGAAACATCCTAGATGGCGTAATCATATCCTTATTGGAATTGTTTTATCAAAACGAACAATTTGACACCCCTTTTGGCAAAATCGGAGCACTTTGATATTTTTGAAAAACCGTGACATTTGACCTTTTCGGTTATAACTCAAGAACGGTACGTCCTAAATAGGTCAAACTATACGTTTTCTGAATCCTTGTGACTAGTGGAACACAATTTGAGCAACCTTGAAATTTGACCCTGTGTAATGTTCGATGAACTTTTCCCGCAAAAAGCTACTCCGGTTCAATTGCTGTCATGCATTTTTGTGCAGCCCATGATGTCAACTATCTCTGTTACATAGTGCAGTTATGCTGCACAGCAAACATGATTCGACAGTACTTAAACCTGGTTAACAGGAAATAACTCCAGCAAAATCAATCGATAAAGTCTAGTCTATCCTCCACATTGAATGGTGGACTGCACTTATGCCCAAATATGGCACTTGCCAATCAATAATCATCCACTTGAAATCCCCTGACTCGCTGCACTGACCAAAGTTATGGACATATATATGGGAGCTGTTTTTGCTGTTATCTGTCATTTACGTATTAGGGAGGTACGAACATTTACAGATGCCCCACTTACTCAGTTTTTAGCCTACATGTAATGTATACATTATTCTTGATTGACAGCAAGTACAAAATATATCCGTCAAGTGGTGTAGCTTTAAATGCCCTTCGGAAGAGAGCGGTACACAAGTGAGTTATAGTCACTAAAAGTTGCATTCGATTTACATAGGGAATTTTTCAGGCCATGCCGTGCCCTTCCTTACTAAAACACCAAAGTGCGAATATTTTCAAATATCTAAATTAGCTAAAAATTTAGGACATGTTACAAAACTATATTTTCTAGAATTTCAGAGAGTACAAAAAATATTGGCCGGTTATTTTTCACACAGTGACGTTAACTAGGCAATGTTCTATACCTCTAACATACACTGTTTGTAGAGGTCACACGTCAATGATGAGAGCACTGTCGATACAACAATCGAGCACTATTGGCTTTACTACCGCCTTTTGCGTTTTTAGGCTCTCCAACACCATGAACATACAAGAACCGCGAACCGAAGTTTGAAGACTTCAATTATTGGTAACTTTTGATCCCTCTTAGAACTATAAACTGCTCCCGCTATCATTTCCTATCCAGGCTTTATATATCATTTCTTACCATTCTAGAATAATCTTAACTATTTATGGCCTTTCTAAATATATTATCTCAACACAATGCAGTCAGAATCATTAATCCGTATTAATACATGGTTACTGCAATAGCGCCACTACTATTTGTGTGGCAATCATGATTATTCTGGTAGTTTCCATTGAATATGACCGTGTACTAGCATTTTCCAGAATTTCCAGAACATTCTATGTACAAACCAATGGCGATAAATATTAGAACAAGTAAAAATTAATGTCTAATGACAAAATACATAACTTTTAATTTATATTATGGAATATTTGGGCGGGGGCACACAATACCAGATTGTTGCCACTTCCGCCGCTTTTAGGGCAATTTTTGGCCATTGCCTAAGATAACGATAGGCGCATTTCAGAATAAATAAATAAATCTAAACTACTTTCATATGATTTTATTTTAGCAAAAATAATTTTAAAAATACAATATACGAAAATCAAATACATATGTGGTGATAGGGTCGTGGAGAAAACTCACGGAGAACTTGACGAACCATGGACCTTTCACATGAAATTATATAGTTCATAGCTAATGTACCTCTCATTATATTTATAAATACGTATATATAAATACGCACGTGACCCATGGGCACGACATACCAAGACCAGCAAGCGTGACCAAATCCTCATGTCATTGACATGGATAGGGGAAGGTTACTTCCAGACTATCTGCAAGCTGTTATGGCAGCGCGGAGGTGGTCACGTGCGTATTTATAAGTATGTATTTATAATATAGTCGATGCATACTGACCTCAGGGAAGTTTATAAAAGAACTCGTGAACCAAATAAATGCAAGAAGAAATAATCATATTTTGAGCGATTTAGCATTAAAAAATGTTAAAATGCTAGGGGGCCTATATTTCTGCTCGATTCACGTTATTTGTCCTTGTAAAGTATTTTTAGTAGCGGGTCAGCAGTACGATGGGGAAATTTTACCTCCGTTGCTCGCTGGCCAAGGTATTCCCATGGACCCCACTGTGAGCGGACCAAAGCGTGGCCCTTGGACATTACCCGTTTGAGCTTACATTTCTCGCTTGACACATTATTAACACCAGCAAAATGATTTCTCTGCTAAGAAAATGGTCTAACGATGGCCACGCACAGGAGAGCTAATGGAGATGAGGGTTGGTTGCAACTGTTCTTACCAGTGAGAATATTTCATGTTTTCCATGAATTGTACCAACTTTGTTCCATCCAAATTCTTTCAGGAGATGTATCCTAGCTGAGTTAAACATAGTATCCGGCATTATGGTTCTGTAGAAGTACGGGTAGTCTATACGGTTGGAAAGAGTTGGCGATGCTGCTGCGTAGGACACCTGTTATATCAACACGCAAATGTTTACAGAATTTAGATTTAGGCAAAAATGGACCAATCATGAAAATTCTACAGGACCAAATTAGACGAATTACCCCCTTTATTACGCAGCAATGACTCAAAATCAATGCATCCAATTTAAAAACTGAAATACCAAAAGAAACTCATTTTAGTTATCCAAAATTTGATAACTCATTTGTATGGAAAGCGCAAAATTGGTTGCCATGGTGTCAAGCCATCTTGAATGGAAAAAAAATGCAGAATCACTCCCTAAAAAGATACTCAAGTCATTGAACCATTAAATGTTGGTTGGGTGGATCAAAATATATTCTAGTGCACGTATTTATAGCAATGTTAATCCTTCAATATGGTGAACTTGCAGGCCACTCCGAAAAATTCCGTTCATTTCCATGCAAATAGAATAAATGGTTATTTTTAACCCTGTTCTATTACCCCCACAAAAGTGGTATATTTGACTGGTGTGGAGGTATCATATTAACTACTGCGTTACAGTGTTATCGGTTGGGTAAAAACCAATAAGTGGCATACCATTGGCAAGCTTGGACTTGAAGCTTTTAGAAAAACAAGTTCAATAATTAATTATACACATTTTATGCAAATTTGCTCATGAATAATTAATGAGCTCATTTGGCATTTTCATGTAGTTTTAAATACACTACCGTGTTTCTACATAATAAAAGGAAATCCGAGTTAATTTGGACTATATTTAAAAAGTTTATGGACATTTGGCCTAAAAATATGCAAGTTTCCAATATTTTAAACCATTTTGTGATGTTTAAATGGTAGTTATATTAGGAAAAAAGTTTTTTGTTGAAAGAGAAGTGATAAATTATCAAAACTGTTCAAAAGATAAGACCTTATTTGTGTAAATATTTTTTACAAGCATATTAAGCAATTTCGTGCTATATGGCACGGAATTTATGGGGGATGGGGGGGGGGGTAATTGAATAGAGTTGTAAACTGTTTTTATTAACTCTCAGCTAAAACATTGATTCATGGTGCACACGTTTGTACCATAATTATGTTTGCTTTATCCTCTAACAGTATGCTTTCTTTAGCTATAAGTAGCATGGGCCACAAATTGCACATATATCATCCTGGATTGTAGATATACCTCAAAGTAGATCAACTGTAATTAAATGCTAATTAAGACAAACGGTATAGACTCTCATTCATCTGGGTAAGTTGAAATTAAGATTTAATTTAAATCTGGTCAACCAGAAATACCTATTCGTCCGTCAAAAATAGGTATGTCTGGTTGACCAAATTTAATTAAATCTTAATAAGCTAATTAATACAGTTTTCCCTATAATGTTTACTGTACAAAGTGTGCACGTAATGCTCCGACATTTCTAAGTGACTTATCTCTTGCCTGAGTCACCCTGCTTATTCAGAAGTACACATATTTTTTACACATATTTTTGAGGATACTATTATCTTCAGTTTGAGAACAAAACAAAAACGCGATTAGCGATAGATATACGATTGGAGTGGAATTCAATATGATTCGAAAAAATGCAAATTTAACAGATTACGTTGTGTAAAATTGCATGTAACGTAACATGTTCCACTCACCTTGAAGTGAGGTGGTCAGCGTTTCGTCGATCTCTGAAGACGGTCTATTCAACGCTGCAACTTTGAACCATATTCTATTCAATCATTAATTTCATTCCGATATCGTGTTGTCTGATTTCATATTTACAGCTAACAAAATTCTCCATTTTTTGATTTAAGTTAATTGTATTCAAATTAATAGACCCTTAAAGTAGAGGTGACTTTCATTTTTGGATGTATCTATTATAGTGCTTCATTAAGCAAATAACATCTTACCATATTAAGATTCCAGTGGTACGAAGTGCCGGCAATAGCTTGTGTTGACGTTGCGCAACCATCTCCAATAAGAATTAGCTTCTGGGGCTCATGGAATAACTGGTGAAACAATACCCGTGTTCCTATAGCACCTGTACACTGTTGAATTATAGAAGAAGAATAGTATACTCTAATTCGCCAAGAATTATAAACTTTCTTAACTCTGTGTTGCTTAACTCGTGACTTCTCTTTAGTCCGAAGGGTCGCTAGTCCGAAAGTTCTCTAATCCGAAGGTTCTCTAGTCCGAATATAGAATAAGGGTTAGTGTTAGGGTTAGGGTTAGGATTAGGCTTAGTGTTAGGGTTTGGTGTTAGGGTTTAGGCTTAGTGTTAGGGTTTAGGGTTAGGTTAAGGGTTGGCGAGCCTTATTCTATATTTGAACTAGAGAACCTTATTTGTGACGTGTCATGTCAAAAGGAGACACTTTTGGGCAGGATCGTAAATGGAGATATAGCCAAAAATCTGCCCGGGGGTAATATTTCCACAATTTGGGTTTGTTGCGAATTTGTGATGTTATTAATGTTAAAAATATTATCTGATAGTTTCAGACCAGAATAAAACTGGCATCTTGTATTTTTTGAGACATTTTTCAAGGTAATTCCTACTCTCAACATTGTCAATAATATTTTTAAAGGTCGATATCTCAATTTCCAATTTTATAATACCATAACTTACGAACTCAATATCTTCGCTTAGGAATGTCAGATTTCATTGGCGAAAACGGCGTTGTGGAGCAAAATATCTCTATATTATTTTAAGATATGTAAAAACCTCAAATTTGATAACCTGCCCAAAAGTGTCTCCTTTTGACATGACACGTCACATTTATTATTCGGACTAGTGAACCCTCAGACTAGATACCCCGTTATTCGGACTAGCGAACCTTTTTCAGAATTCGGACTAGCGAATGGTAAATTACGTGTTTGGACAAAGGAGCCTTCGGACTAGGGAGCTTTCGGTCTAGAGAGTTGTCACCGCTTAACTAGGGCTCTCTTCCCACATGAGTTTAAAAGCATCAGTTTCATTCCATTTCAGAGTATTAAGCAACCCAGTTAAAGACAAAAAACATGTATTGAATAATTTGTAAACTTTCCCTCTTGAAAAGCAGTGTCATTTTATCTTCGGGAATTTGAGTGTAGTGGAAAATTAATAATCGATCCTGTGCTTCATAAACTGTTTTTACGGTAATATATTACCAGAATCGCAGCTGCCGGTACAAGACGATGAATACGGTAAATATAAGTAAACGTACCCTAACAAGTAAATCGTGTTTTACAGTAAATACCATATTCAAAGAAAAGTGTTGGCACACCCTTAGACCCAACGTGATTTATACTTTTCAAATTCCAAAGTTCAATTTGAAACCCCATTTCTTTTCGATTTTAGTCTTTTCCCGCGATATTTTTTTTATAAAAAGCTGTAGAACGTCGGGTACCATAAACTATCTTGAATCAATCAATTTAGTGCAATGGGGACAAATGTCATAATAGTACTAGTAATTAGATGCGCTGTGATTATTTATTTGACCATCCGCATCAGGAAGTATTGTCTAGCAAAATAGCTAGAGTAATTCGTGTTGACTGTTGAATCATTACGTTGCTATAAAATGTGAAGATGAACTAAGGGTTTCAGAACACATATTCCCAGTTTATTTAAATCATGGAAGTACTAGACATTTATTTATTTATTTATTTATTTATTTATTTATTTATTTATTTATTTATTTATTTATTTATTTATTTATTTTATATTTATTTATTTATTTATTTTATATATATTTATAACAAGCTTTTGGAAGAAAACATTACAAAGTCATATAAAAAATCAAATGCAGTTACCAAACATAACATCATCATGAAGGACAAAAAGATCGCTACTGAATTAGACCTCGACAACCGCATCGATGTTACGGCACAAAACCAAGCTTTTATATCTTTAAAAGACCATAAGCCAATATTCTCTAATAAACCAACATGCAGACTTATCAATCCCACTAAATCGGAACTTGGAAAGATAAGTAAACAAATCCTGGAAGGAATCAACCAGAAAGTTCTAAGTAAGTGCCCACTTAACCAATGGAAGAATACCAACGAGGTGACCGAATGGTTCAATAACATAGATGATAAGAACAACAAATCATTTATATGCTTTGACATTTGCGAATTCTACCCTTCCATCACCAAAGACTTATTATTGAAAGCCATCGAATTTGCCTCTACTTACGTTAGCATTACACAACAGGATAAGAATATCATCCTTCATGCTAAAGAATCACTACTGTATGACGACAAAATCCCTTGGTGCAAACGAAGTAACACTAAATTCGATGTTACAATGGGTAGCTTCGATGGTGCAGAAACATGTGAGCTAGTAGGATTATACATTTTATCCCAACTGCAACATCTAGATATCGAAGTCGGACTATATAGAGACGATGGCCTAGCAACCTGCTCAAAAACATCCCGACAGGTTGAACTAATCAAGAAAGAGATATGCAAAATCTTTGCAAACAATGGCCTTAAAATCACCATCGAAGCCAACAAGAAATCCGTCGACTATTTAGACATCACAATGGACCTAAGAACAAGTCATGATGCAGTCATGTCTGCAGTAGAATTCATCTCGACCTTTGCAGGACTTAACCCCATTAAAAGCTATTAAACCAAGATAACACTCATTGAAACAGCTCAACTGATTAAATCGGATCTTCTCTGGTTGTGCACAAGTGACTGTTTACATGTGCGATATCGCAATAAAGCTGGTATTCATAGCTTCAGTTGAGTAACCGATTATAAAGGAAACGAAAGGAAACAATGTTATGTGTGGCTTTGTTCACGAAATCAGACAATGTCGTGCTTTTTGTAAACCAGCATTCTTGAAAATGAGCAACATAATGATTTTTGACTAAACACGGTTTGGAAATAATTTCTTCATATTTTTTGGTGTTATCTGTCGTTTACATGTCCTTCCTAAAACACAAAATTACGACCCTCTCCAAACACCTAAATTAGCTAAAAATTTAGGACATGTTACAAAACTATATTGTCTAGAATTTTAGAAGAGTACTTTTAATATTGGCCGGTTATTTTTTACACAGCGACGTTAACTAGGCAATGTACTATTACCTATAACATTAACTAAAACACCAAAGTACGAATATTTCCAAACATCTAAATTAGCTAAAAATTTAGGACATGTTAAAAAATCTATATTTTCTAGAACTTTAGAAGAGTACTTTTAATATTGGCCGGTTATTTTTCACACAGCGACGTTAACTAGTCATATCCCCATACTGTTAACGTAGGGCTATTTGCAAAGGTCACGCGTCAATGGGAAAGAGCACTGTGTATTGTGTATAGGAAAACGGACAGTAACTGCAGTATGTACCTACAAACCTTATATGAAACCTAACAACACCATCTTATACGTCCACAAAGAAAGTAATCACCCACCTTCTGTAATAAGGAATATCCCGAAAGCATCAGCAAAAGATTGTCAAATATATCGTCCACCGAAGATATCTTTTGAACGCCGCAACTCCACCATACCAGGAAGCCTTAAAGAAGAGTGGATACAATTACGAATTGAAATACAACCCTGCTGGCCAAAATAGCAATCAGCAATCAGCAAACAAATAAACACAGACGTAAACGGAACATTACATGGTTCAATCCGCCGTACAGCGATACCGTTTCTACCAATGTTGGAAAGAAGTTTCTCAGCCTACTAGATAAATGTTTCCCTCCAGATCACCAGCTCAACAAGATTCTAAATAGAAACACCGTAAAGATCAGTTATAGTTGCATGCCCAACATGCAGCAACTTATATCAGGACACAACAAATATGTGCTGCAATCTGCGAAAACATCTTTGGCTTCGACACAAAACACCACTAATTGCAACTGCAAAAACAAATTGTGCCCTCTTGATGGAAATTGCCTGATATCGGGAGTAATATATCAAGCGACGGTCACAAGGGCAGACAACCGCAAGGAAGAGACATATGTTGGACTTACAGAAGGCCCATTTAAAAGGTCAAGATTCAATGTCCATAACAGTACCTTCAAAATGTAAATCAAAGATACGCCACCGCCCTGAGCAACTACATCTGGAACCTTAATGACAAGAAAGTATCATATTCCATCAAATGGAGAATTATTGCTCGAAGTAAATCGTACTCTACCAGCAGCAAAAAATGCAATCTATGCATTACTGAGAAATACTTTATTATAACTAAACCACAAATGTCAACCTTGAACCACAGAAACGAACTAGCAAGTGGCTGAAAAAAAAAAAAAAAACATTTACTGTGTAACTATAAATAAGTCGCTCTTTTAACATGTTTAGCAATAAGTAGGCCCAGACATGGATACGCACTTAAGACGCGTATTGTGTTGCGCAACTTTAAGATACGCGGTTGCGTTAATTCCTCTTGCGCGCGCATCAAAACTCAAGACATATTCTTTGTCATTTTACACATTGCAACTGACGAGTGTGGATGGGTCAAACCATCCATACGAAACAAATTTGTATTGCGATGTGGTAATTTCACTAATAATAATATATTTATTTATTTATTTATTTATTTATTTATTTATTTATTTATTTATTTATTTATTTCTTTCTTTCTTTCTTTCTTTCTTTCTTTCTTTCTTTCTTTCTTTCTTTCTATTTCTTTCTTTTTTTCTTTCTTCTTTCTTTCTTTCTTTCTTTACTTTCTTTCTTTATTTATTTATTTATTTATTTATTTATTTGTGTATTTATTTATTTATTTATTGGGTCTGAGGAGGTGTGGGGTTTATGCCTATTGTTGAGAATGAACCGTCCCACTCGATTTGTGAAAAGGTCGTGAGCCCTTGTGGTGGACCCAAGCAACTGCATAAAATGAGGCAAAATTGAGAAGAAATGGGGTTTCAACTAAATTTTATTTTTTCAAATATCTTTAAAAAAACCAATAATCTAAGCTATTTGAACAGACGTTAGTGACCTGACCTTTCAATATTGTCCTATGAAATCTCGCCATAGGTTTACTTTTAGGCAAGTGCAAGAAACACACTAAATCAACACAATGGAGCAAATTACCGGTAATAGTGACTTATTACAGGTAATAAGCATGATGGGGCTTATGTCCGACCGTATATGAATACGAATAGAAAGGTGTTTTTGATGCAAAAGTTGTTGCAAAATCATTTGCGAATCAACTGAAAGCATTACATTAAGAAAGCATCATACTGAAATGCAAATATTAAACTTGAGACATGGAATGGCGCGCGGAGAGGAACTTAATAATATATCAATGGAATTTATCAAACAATGAAATAACATACAAATAACGGACAAAACCAAAACACCGATACCATACCAATAATTATCACAACTCATGTGCGTACACGTATAACCAATATTAATTCTTTGTATTTGTTCACCTATCTCTTGAGTGATATAATTACAATATTGATTTACTTAAAGAAAAGAGCAATAAACATATTAGTGATTACTTGAGTACAATCTATTCGTATGCTTTTTACCTAAAAATTGATAAACCGACTCGTATTACCAGAACATCTGAAACTATTATTGACAATATCATTACGAATTGTTATGCCATTCACCAATCTGGAATTTTTATAGCAGATATCAGTGATCATTTTCACATTTTTACTAACACTAATATTAAAATAGATGGAAATAATACTACAGCAAGCAAAACTCAAACTGAATATAAAAGACAAGTTACGAATGATAATATAAATTTGTTATTGATCAAGACTTTCATTAGTTAATTGAAATGAGGTACAAAATGACGAAGTGAATCTATACTAATTTCAGATCTAAAATCAATGACTTGTATGATAAATGCGTACCGAATAAAAATAAATCGTAGAATAAAGAGCCACATTCTCGAGGGATAACAAAAGGACTTTTAAAATCAATTAACCATAAAGATAAATAATGTATATATCTTTTCTGAAACAACGTATGACTGCCAAACAAGAACGGTATAAAATATACAGAAATAAAATAAATTCGCTCCTTAGGTAAGAAGTCACTATTACCGGTAATAAGTCGCCTATTACCGGTAATAAGTCACGACTACAGGTCAACTTTGGCTTCACAGATTGAAAGTATTCCTGGTATTGATGAGCACTATAGTGACCCTACAGACTTTGTATTCGACGTAAAATATTTGATGTTACATATCTACTGCGTTATTTAATTTAGTCCCATTCTATTTCCAGTAATGTTTAAGTTATAACGAATGTTTGATGACGTGAAATCGATAATATATTTATACCAGATATTATACGTAACATATAATCATCAAACATTCGTTAGAACTTAAACATTACTGGAAATAGAATGGGCCTAGATTAAATAACGTAGATTTGTTACATCAACTATTATACGTCGAATAGTCGGAGTCTGTAGCGGCCCTATCAGTCAAGCAAAAGTTTGCTTTTTACACCCATCAATGAGCACGAAATTCTTAAAATAATCATTGGACTGGACTCCAACAAAAGTCCGGGGCATGATGGTCTGGGTTCATTCATAATATAAAAAAGAGAACATTTTTCACGAGTCTATTTGCACTGGTAAAATACCTGACAGTTTTAAAGTAGCCACGGTAATCCCGCTGTATAAATGGATGAAAATTTTGTTTTCAAATTATCGCCCAGTGTCTGTTTTACCTTTTTTTCAAAGATTCTGGAACGTCTTGTCTTTAACAGGTGCATGTCATATTTTATACAAACGTCAGTATGGTTTTAGAAAGAAAAAAAATCACATAATGGCAGTGCCTCATTTCAAATGTTTAGTTTTAGTTTTGGTTTTGGTTTTGGTCACGTGGTTTCCTATTGTCCTGCCTAATCATATCGAGCTCATTGTTTCTACCTTTTGTTAAAAACTAAACATTTGTGACAGGCAGTTTCGGTTTTGGTTTCAGTTTCTTATAAGTGGTGTGACGAAGAAAATTATTTGATTTGAAGTTACCTACTCTAAGTATACAAAAGAAATGTTTAAATTTCGCAGTGCAATATTCACGAGGAGAGAAATTGAGCATGGTAATCTACATTGAAAGACGTGGTTTACAAAATCGAATAAGCCTAGGCTATTTCACCTGTGAAAAAATATAGACCATCGAAATATTTGCATTCGAAATTACAAAAGCGGCGACTAAGGGTCCTTTCAACTTTTCTGTTTCGGTTTCGGTTTCCGGTTTCGGTTTCGGATCTCATTGTTATTTTGAAGTGTTAGCATGGTACGTGTGAACAATCCTTTTATTCTAGTCTTTTGTTGACTACAGAAAAGTTGAACGAAGATAACTTCTGTTTCGGTTTCGGGAGTTATGTTAATTTCTGACATGAAAAACGTGAGATGAGAGGGTTGATGCTAATCTAGACAAAAGTGTCTAAATTTTACGGTCGTAAATTCGCGATAAATTGTACGGCTTCAATTGACTTGCGTTGGGTGTATAGGTACTCCAGCCTAAGCGGGAGTAGGCTCGTGAAAATAGCCCAGCGTAGAAATATACATTAACATGATTAATATAAATTGTTCGTGTAATCGCGCAAAAAAAATCGGTCATATTATGATTATGTAGCGATTAAATGGGGAATTATTTTCGTCCCAAATACACCTTAAAACTTGGTAATATGCAACACCAGAGAAGTGCGTTGAAGTGAAACTAATAGGATTTCTTTCATTGGAATTGGTAATCTGATAATTGCTTCAGGCAAAATTGCCAGACTCAAATCTATTTTAAATGTATATTATTTGAGAGAGTGGGGATGATGAGACGCGGAGATGATCTGGTGGAGGGGAGGGGAGGGGAGGGGAGGAGAGGAGAGGAGAGGAGAGGAGAGGAGAGAGGAGAGGAGAAGAGAAGAGAAGAGAGGAGAGGAGAGGAGGGGGGGGGGAGGGAGGGAGGGGTAAAGGAAATACAACATCCAATATAATTCAGATATCCTCATAATTCAAGAGATGGCACAGGTGTGAGTTAGGGAGGGGGAGAGACAGACAGACAGACTAGAAAGAGAAGAAAGCGAGAGGAGAAGAGGCAGGGGTCCTTTTTCTTTAAATGTCATAGTAATATGGACCATAATGACACCAAATTTGCGTTCGGACCTGATGTAGGCCTATGACATGAGTAAGATTGCCCACTTGAGACGCCAGTGTTGCATATAAGCCCCCTAATTGACTTATCCAACCTTTATTGACAGACATAAGTGTGATTGACAGCACCTATTATTACCTCTTCAAATGAGAAGCATGATGCCCCAAACGTAACAATGAAGTCAACTTACACACCATCCTACTTAATCCCTTGCGTGTTCGTTTCTGAACAATAGAGCTCCCGAAACAGAAAAGATGAAACGAGGGTAAGTGCAGGCCCTATGTCTTTGTGTGAGAGCCTAAGGTTCTAAATGGCTTTGTTATTTGTGTGGCGGGACGGCCGATTGCCAAGAGCAACACGATTCAGTATCGAAGTTACGTAATGTTACTATGTCAACGGGATCACGCGCTAGAGTAATGAACCACGATCGAAATGATCACCACATAAAGTATATGGCACTCGAAGGCATACCAAAGTAGCGTGATCCGGTAACCAAGAGAATTACGTAACCACTTCGATGCTGAATTGTCTCAATGTGTGTTTAAATGGATACCTGGTTGGACTATAAGTTGATTCTGAAAGTCAGGTGGTCGGGTTGACACCAGTTCCCAAAATGGGAACACGAAAAGCCTTGTGGTGAGACGTGGGCAAGTCGTGGGGGCAGAACCCCACCTTCGATATCTTTTACAAGTAGAAGTGCATCTAAATAATATCACGTAGTATTTGTCTTCTTTATCTTCAACAATATTTTATTTACATAACTCCAGACTACAACGTACAGGATTCAGTCACACCCCTATACAAAGCATCCCACTCCTACAATGGTTCCGGTCATACTACTCAGCTAGCACCCTCCCTCACCTATCACACGGATCCACCGAGTAAAAGAAAGCATATAAGAACGTTAAAAGCGTTACATGTGATTACACATATCAGACATACAAAAAAAACTAAGTTATTTGGCACAAAATGAAAATTTGGGCAGTATGGCTCCGCTCAGCGCATGCTAATAGTGACGACACTTACGAACACATGCAAGCATGTATTAGTAAGGTATCATCATAATCTCATATACACATAATAAACAATATGATTCCAACAGACTGTGCCTATCACCACATAACATAATAAAATATGTACCATGTAAAAAAATAAATTATCTCAACTTACTGCACTCACAAAAATAAAAAGGGGGTAAATTTTGTATATAACATTTGTGACTCCTCGCCACAACTGAGCCCGGATGTCGCCAGTGCCACTATTGAGATATGCTCCATCGAACTTAACAATAAACAATAGGAAAGAAAGGATTTATTGACTGTTTTATTGATTTTCACTACTTAAATGTCAAGTACTATAGACATGATATACATCATTTTAAAGCTAATTTCAAGCAGAATATTTTGGTTGAATATCTCAAAAATGATGATTGGCGACATCCGGGCTCAGTTGTGGCGAGGAGTCACATTTGTCCATGCCTCTTCCCTATAAAATATCCTCACCTCCCTCTACTATAAAATAAAACTCGTCTCCCCCACTGTAAATAATTTGGCTCACAATTTGTCTCCCCCCTCACTCATAAAATATACAACTCACCAAAATAACCTCCTCCCAACTCATAAAACAGATAACTCACCAAAATAGCCTCCTCCCTTACTCATAAAATATATAACTCACCAAAATAGCCTCCTCCCTTACTCATAAAATATATAACTCACCAAAATAGCCTCCTCCCTTACTCATAAAAATATAACTCACCAAAATAACCTCCTCCCAAACGCACAGTACTCCTCGGACTTAGTTGATGTAACTCTAAGGAACACTACTCTATTTAGTTGATACTCCACTCAGGATTAACCCCGGACTTCTCGCAGGGCCGGCGTTAATCCCTACTTCTCCACATTGGTTGATAATCCACTCAGGATTAACCCCGGACTTCTCGCAGGGCCGGCGTTAATCCCTACTTCTCCACATTGGTTGATAATCCACTCAGGATTAACCCCGGACTTCTCACAGGGCCGGCGTTAATCCCTACTTCTCCATATTGGTTGATAATCCACTCAGGATTAACCCCGGACTTCTCGCAGGGCCGGCGTTAATCCCTACTTCTCCACATTGGTCGATAATCCACTCAGGATTAACCCCGGACTTCTCGCAGGGCCGGCGTTAATCCCTACTTCTCCACATTGGTTGATAATCTACTCAGGATTAACCCCGGACTTCTCGCAGGGCCGGCGTTAATCCTACTTCTCCACATTGGTTGATAATCCACTCAGGATTAACCCCGGGCTTCTAGCAGGGCCGGCGTTAATCCCTACTTCTCCACATTGGTTGATAATCCACTCAGGATTAACCCCGGGCTTCTCGCAGGGCCGGCGTTAATCCCTACTTCTCCATATTGGTTGATAATCCACTCAGGATTAACCCCGGACTTCTCGCAGGGCCGGCGTTAATCCCTACTTCTCCACATTGGTTGATAATCCACTCAGGATTAACCCCGGGCTTCTCGCAGGGCCGGCGTTAATCCCTACTTCTCCACATTGGTTGATAATCCACTCAGGATTAACCCCGGGCTTCTCGCAGGGCCGTCGTTAATCCCTACTTCTCCATATTGGTTGATAATCCACTCAGGATTAACCCCGGTCTTCTCGCAGGGCCGGCGTTAATCCCTACTTCTCCACATTGGTTGATAATCCACTCAGGCCTGTAGGCCTAAGTATATCCTACAAAAAGCAACATATGCACAAAGTCCGCTTGAATCAATAAAAATAAATAATAAATACTGCCCATCACTTACCACGTCTTTCCGTGAACGCTGAACATTCACATAAAAAGATATGAATATTTAAATACTTTTTCACACAACGCATAGGCCTAAATAGGATCATAGGCCCTGAACATGACAATCTAGGTATACTTTCACCAATGCATAAATAAAATCATATGACATTTTAAGTATCTTTCTCCAAAGCAGAAATAAAATAAAAGTGACTTACATGACAATTAGAATATTTGGTATGGGTGTGACCGATAATAATAATCCAAAATTTATATTGTTTTTACATGTTTTATAGAACGTCAATATTCTTTGTTTACATATGACATGCATGTATTTATTTAAAAGATTAAGATGCAGGACGTTCGAACATGACCAAACTGCCTGTATATAATCTCAAAAAGTTTACATAAATATCTGAGAAAAACTTGAGCAAGGCGACATGACATAAATAAATGCAGCGCATTGCAATTAATAAGATGGCGAAAGGGAAGGATTACCTGAAGAAAATAATCTCAGCAATTAAATGTCACATAAACATTTGTGCCATCACGCTCCAATAATATAAAATAAACATCCCCAGGTTAATCAGATGGTACATGCATACGCGCACTCATGCACTCAGCGCGTAGTGATTTTGACTCAAAACATGCGACTATTTTCATAATTTTATATCGCCAAAATATTTAAAAATACCTTCCCCTTGGCCAGTCTGAACGCCCCAAATGCAACAATGATATCAACTGGTCAGGAATATTTGCTGATCCGTATGAGCCCAAAAATTCAACAATATTACGTGCACAGGATGACTTTAAAGAGAAAAACGGAAGACGAAATCTTTAGAATTTTGAGAAACCACGAACTCACACATAGAAACCATGTGCGAACTGCAAGAAGCAATTCTGACAAAATCCAAACAAAAATAATCATCAAATTACACATTTTGCAACTAGACCACATCCAAAATAACTCATCTGAAGGATCTATAACATATTCCTGACAGTCTAATATCACTCAAATTCCCCCAAACCGCGATTTATGTGAAATATCAGAATTTTTAACAGCGAATCTCAAGAACTTGCCTATCAAACGGATCCACCGAGTAAAAGAAAGATTACCGCGTGGAAGACTGACAGAGCCCAGCCAAAGCGCGCTCTGATTGGATACGGAGATAATTGATTGAATACGTACGGCGCGCTAATTGGCTGACGGAGATAATTGATTGACTGAAAATTACAAGAAATCCAATTTAAAGGGATACACGCGATTTGGGGATATGAAAATGAAAAGACAATTACCCAAATATAATATTATTTGTTGGCTTGATTTGCCCATACCGTTTCATTTGAAACGAATTAACAAAATTTTAAAAAAATGAATGAAAAAAAATGAATGAAAAATTACAAGCATAATTATATAGCTTATAAATTACAATTACGGACAGTGATTCCAAGTGGCAACGCTTTTCAAAAAGTTATTTCCTTTTTTTCGGTAATCGCCAATATGCAACTCTAGACATAATTTTTCACCAGGTATGCAAGTAGACACGTAGAAAAAGTGATCCCGCCTGGGAATCGAACCCATGAATCGAATTCCCGTCGATCATGCCACTCATCATGCAGTTATTGTTAACTACATGTATGCACACAACACAGGGGCACTCACAATAGGCAATTGAACACTACTGGTAGCGCTGTGTTGTAGCTATATGGGATGAACTAGTTAGCATCATATATCAAAAAGTATAAAAAGCTATGATTTTAGTACTTGCTCTATGTTTCAATTACTTATTCTTTTCCAAATATCTGAATCTTCAACCCGGTAAAAGCTTTAATAACGGGGGGACATACATTTTATTAAAAAGAAATCCTACCATCTATCCAAACTCGCCGTGTTATTCCAATGCACATTTTGCTTCACCGGGCAGCCATTTTTTTGGTCGTATTTGGAAGATTGGTGTCATAAAACCGTCATAGGTACAAATTTAGTACTTTCTGTCAATAAATTATGGCTTATTCTCTACATGTCAATCTTTAAATAATTGGCATAGTCCTTATAATAACGGTGGTCCGCCTTGATGAGTAAATGACAGCAAACAGCTGCAAACCAGTGAAAAATACCCGAAAACTCGGTCAGTGGAGCTCCGCTCGTACATGTCAATAGTGTCATTATCGATTGGATTAGTCGTCCGTAGCGGACAATTCGGTCGCTCATTGGATCAATATTATCAGGGGGTAATAAATTTGCATTGGACAATAGATTACTATATAATGGTTTAGTACTGCATATATCGGTTTAATCTTCAATAAGCGGGTTTATGGCTGGAAAGGTCACGGTGAATATGCCGTGGACGACACTGCACTATGTGTTTTTCCATGTTATGCAATTCTTCGGGTTATCTGTCAAAAAGAGCATGAGCAATATTAAAGTGCCTATGATTTTGGGACACCACAAAAAATGTTTAAGGGGGTACTACACCCCTGCCCAAATTTGTGCCTATTTTTGCATTTTTCTTAAAAATTAATTATAGCGCATTGGGGACAAGTAAGATATGTATATAATAGGGGCAAAGACTATACTGCACTGTAAATTTCATTTCAGTACAGACAACAATTGTGGGGTAACAGTCAAAAATGAGAGAAAACCAATATTTGATCAATAAATCAATAACTACTTGCTTTGAGTTGTAGTCCTTGCCCCTATATACATATCTTACTTGTCACTAATGTGCTATAATTTTTGAGAAAAATGCAAAAATAGGCATACAATTAGCCAGGGGTGTAGTACCCCCTTAAGTGTCAGACATAATGATACAATAATCCCCCATAATCGCTTTCATTATAATGTTACTTGTTGTTGAACTGCGATTTGTGCCACGGCAGTGGCTATAATACGGAATTTCCACTTAAAAATAGCCCAATTGGGTGCTATGTAGGTCTCTAAATCTTTTAATTACTTTATTTATTACACCCAATGTTGGAATTCATGTCTTTAATTTGGGCTCATACTGCTATTGAATTATAATGTTGCCAGATTAGCATGGGAATTAGCTTAATTTGCTTATGCATGAAATTGAATTCATGTTAGTTGACAAGCTTGGCTCCTATGTTTGTACCTATATGCTTCGTCCTGAGTTCTATTCAACCACATGCATGCACTCCATTAGACTTCTCCTTAGTCCACTTGCCCATTTTGCATACTCTGGCCATTACATTTAAGCATAAAACTCTGATTTATATTGATTTGTGTGCAACTGATAGATTTTCACATCTGTATCTGATCTTTTCAGTCACCGCTCTCCCTCTGTTTGTTAGCTTCCCAAGTGGATTACTGACTTTGCCTTGCGGTTAAGATTTTTAACACGGGACTCTATTGAGAGTTAGGCCAATTTCTGGCCTAACTAAAATTGGCCATGATGTAATGCATCTTTAAATGGATCTGCCTTGTGATTGGTCGCCCATATATCGCTATTGTTTAAATCTTCACAACTGTCTGTGGTATTTGCGGCGCTTTTGTGTTGACGCGAAAGTTAATCTCTCATCAAACATCTAGCGCGTCTTGTACTATACCATGCTTAGTACTTGTGGTTAATGGACTGATAAACAAGTATGCTTGACTGTGTGTTTTTAGAGAGCAAAGTCCCGGGGTAAAGTTCTGCTTAAAATTCAAAGTCCATAGTCGGATTTTCGGGGTTCGCTATCAATAAACTGGTAGATTCCAAAATCAGAATTGTTCAGTATTAAAGTGAGCCATTATAATTATGCAAGATAATGTTGCATTCAGTTACTTTTATTGTCACTAATTATCTTATATTTTTAACTCTTTACCATTTTACTATTGAATACTTTAATTTTAATAAACATCAGTATAATTTTGAGTTCAACAAAATGGGTTCATCATGACTAATAATAACATATTTTTAATAAAATTCGACTATGGCATAGTCTAGCACTCCATGGGATTCACTGACTATTGGGTTAAATCTTATCTAATGCATGATGGCCATGAGATCCAGATAAACAATGTTCGCCAGCAGTTTTGTATACATAGAAGATTAGGAGTAGTAGCGATAACTTTGTTTAACAAGAATAATTTAGGCAGTTATTAAATGTGCTGGATATGTGTTTTGTTTGTGGATAAATTTGGCTATAATCAACAAAATCTGGTGCATGACTTAATTTCAGTTCAGATTGACACCAAACACGTTCAAATTGTTAACATTTAGATGAAAATATTATATTTTCTGAAGTAATGTTGGTTGTGATCATGTTGATAATAGATCTAATATTGTATATAGAATTAAAATCTTAGTATGGACCATGTGGGAGTCAGTAAATCTCCTATCCTTTATCGTTTTATGGATAAAAAAGGACTCAAAATGTTATTGATAAAACAATCGATATCTTAAACATCAGTTTTGTCTTTTCAACAGGAAAAATCCCATGCAAAATAAAGTTTTTAGGGCATAGTTATGACATGGGCATAATTTATACACGTAGGCTATAATATTGAACAAATGTACCCCCATTTGACTTGTACTTATAGATAGGAAGGTAAATAAATAAATTATTGCATTATTTTATTAATTTAATAGTTTATTTATTCATTAATTAAAAATGACCTTGGTCCAACAAGATTTAAGCAAAACATCTTATAATTCGCTGTCGTAGTGCACGTTACAATATGACCGTTGCTAGGCCAACTGGATCACGCTTTCTTTGTTACGAACCACTGATCGAAATGATCACAACACAAAGCCTATGGCATATCAAAATTCGGAACAGGTGTATGAGCCCAGGCTTGGAGCAGTAACCAATGGTTACTAACGTGCACTACGACAGAGAATAGAACATTCATGTGATTCGGCTGGTTAAAAGTAGCCTCAAAATGTAATTGAACCAAATGATACTTTTAACATTAATTTTGTCTTTTCTATAATTATTTTTTTTTAAAACGGGTTTGAAATAAACATGATCAAGTTTTTCCTATTTTTCTATGACTTATATTATAAAAATACAACTAGATACAAACTAGAAAAAGTCACAGTGTACTTCTTAAACATGTTTAATACTATTAAACATTGATAAAAGATAGAAAATACAATTTAACATTAATACTATATTAAACATTAGTAAAAGACAAAAAATGAAAAGACAGAACAAATTGGAGTTATAAATTAGAGAGTTGACAGAAACTTTTAGGATAGGAGTTTATGTTTGTCCCATTATTGATAACCTTTTGGACTGTCATGAAAAATGGTAGATGAAATCGCGAAAAATGTCATATATTGTCGTGAAACTTTACTTGATGGTATTTACAATCGGAGCGCCCACAATCTATGTGGTTAATTGAGCATTTCATGAAATGTGGTGGATGTGATCACCATGAAGCGCCAAACATATTCAAGGTCATGTCAAGGTCATCTGAGGTCTGCTGTTGGATTGTTGGACGGTAATGAAACTTGGTGGGTGTTATCATCTTTCAGTGGGGAACATTTTCCAGGTTATCTGAGGTCAACTGAATATTGATTGTCGGATTGTCAGGAAACTTGCTTGGATTGATATGCATGGAGATTTTTGTTATACAATTCTGAATTAGATATGCTTAGCACACATTTTAAGAGTAAATTTGTATTTCCTATATCCTTGGTGGTATTTACCAATAAATACCCATATGTCCCATCCGGAAATTAATTTACACATAAAACAAATTACCAGCATTATCATGGACTATCAATGCAAATTATGAAACATGGTCTTCATCCGTGGCATTGTCTTTTTAAAGACATTTCTTGTCACCTTTTACATGTTTTAATAAATTAATGATTTTATCGGGAAACTTACTGACAAGGTCATGTTAAGTTACTCCCACATTAACAATATTACAATGTTTGATGCATAGTCTGAGTCGGAGATTTGAGATTCACCAATCGGACATAATAATAGAGAACAACAATACCAGTTATCATTGTAACATGCAAAACATTCTCAACATTAATGAATGTGACAACAATGTTATTGTTCATGAAGGAATTTAATAAATTACTTACTAGCATCACTCAATGCTCTACACAATGGTTCTATGGAACTCGCATCGTCTTATATAAATATGTTATTTTAATATCTATTATTTTGGTAGACAAATTTCAAAGGTTTCATTTTGTCCATTGGATTCACGGATTAATTATGTAGTATGTCTCCCCAGAGACGGTTTTTTACTTTTATATCGGAAAGTCGTTTTTATCATTCTTTTGAAATATCTGTTGTCGGGCAGAATTTCTGATTCAGATCAACATTCATGTGAAAATCGTCCCTGGACGATTAAATACCCCACCCCGGTCAAGTATCAAGTAGCATAATATTGGTATTTTCGGGAATCAACGCACAAGTGTAAACGAAATCGGAATATTCGAGAAATTCATGGTTTAATGGAATTTGATGCGATTTTAAAAGTTGCACATGTAAACAAGAATACGCGGTATGAAATTGCATACCTTAAATATAATAATAATAATAATAATAATAATAATAATAATTTTAAGCCCCTAAAGGCAGCGCAAGTTGACCTCAATGCTGAGTGTGACAGACAACAGGCCCGATCTGATCCCTTGCTCTTTACGAAAAGGCCTGCAATATTTACATGTCCAGATATTGCTCTTCTGGTACAACCATTTTACGTGACTCTCCGAACCACAGCACACTATGCACGTTTAGGGCCGCAATGAGTGGGATAGAGGATAAATGAGAAAGCTCATGATCTTACAACCTTGTGTGGACTAAGGATGACCACCATTACCTTTCTCCTCTGTTCATCCGCCAGTGGACTGCCGTTGACTTTGGAGGTCGTAACTCATCCGCCTTCACTACCGATGCTAACTACTAATGCTGGCTCGTTAGATCCGCCGTTGGTCCTTGCCGTAACCCTAGCAAGGGATGCTAAGGGGTACCCATTGCTTGCCCAGGGCACTGCCCCCCCCCCCAAGTCTATGGAAAGGGGGAGGGGTGACTCACTGTCCCTCCACGGGATGCCTTAAAAAGGGTCCAGCCCCTACCCCCGCTCATAAAAATTATCATAGTCTCTTAAATTGTAGAGAAAACAATAGGTATACCTGGAAACAATTTGTAACTTAATGTCTTTTGTTGTAGGTATCTCAAAAGGATATCCCCAACAACATAATAAAAAAGGAGAGAAAATGAAGCGGGGTAACAAGTTATATAAAACTAAAACGGCTACCGTACTTGTTCGCCGTAGAAGTGACGTAATTAATCGGATTATATCATAGCAATAGATGAATACAATTTTGAATATATCGCCCTGCACGTTCATGCGGTACCTATGCATTGAACCATAGATATCACAAGCAGGGATAAAGACCTAGATCGTAATTATATAGAATATTCATATCATGCTGATCACTCGCACCTGTAAGATTAGTATCTTTAAAAAGAGTGGATTGTATTCAATCTAAGATTGCAGACAGACACAGGAGATAAGTGCAACTTGCTTGTAGTAACATGGAATATATTCATATATTGTATTCATCTATTGCTATGGTAGTTATTCCGATTATTGCATTACTTCTACGGCGAATACAGGGCATAAATGTCAATGTTGGTCCAAAAAATGGATATAGTTTGATTTTGAATCACAATGGTCACCAATTCTTCCGCCAGGAAAACATTAAAAAGGGGCCAAGTGTAATTCGGTATCCAATGGATCATGTGAGTTCGTGGGTAAAATGTATATCCATGTAACCGCGTATTTGGTATTGTATTTCTCATTTTATTATTTCTTTTAAAGAAATATTTCGTGATCCTAGCATCCTCTTTTTATGACATTTTCAGTAGATATCAACGAAAAAGCTTACTCCCAACATTTCACTTGATTCAGACTTTGCGTTTGCTAGGCCAGTGTTGTAATTTGGTCTGGTGTACCAGAACGTAGTTCAAATTTCACGATATTTTTGCTAAACGAACCTGCAAGACATTTTTTGTATATTTATTTATTTATTTATTTATTTATTTATTTGTTTATCTAAGTATTTATTTATTTATTTATTTATTTATTTATTTATTTATTATTTAACCTGGGTTTTTTCAAGAATTTTGCTTAACAATATGCAGACTATTGTTTCTTTTCGGAAACAAACGCCCACATAGTATTGTTACCTTTCGTTTGCTTTATAATCGTTCACCCAACTGAAACTATAATACCAGCTCATTGCAATATCGCACAGGTAAAACAGAAACATGTGTAGTGTGGATTTAACCAAAGAAGATCTGATTTAACATAGTTGAGCGGTTTTCATGAGTGTTATCTTGGTTTAATAGCTTTTAATGGGGTTTAAGTCCTGCAAAGGTCATGGTGAATTCTACTGTAGACAAAACTGCATCATGATGTAAGCCAAGGAAACCAACTAGTTGTGGTACCAATCTTTCATAAACACCGAGTACAAGACTACTGGTTGCTTCCGTGGGATAGTCCGACGAGTTTTTCTTAGTTACCAACTATATTCTGACTCTAATCGCTCAAGAAAGATTTAACCACAAAAATCCACTAACCAGATTCTTTTCGGGCGGCGCGTTCACTGGATTTTCGTGATTCGTCTATCTTGCGCCATGAGAGATATATGTGATGCGATCAAGCCAAATCAGTCGGAACTCGGAAATATTGATTCTGAGATATAGCCAAACAAAGGGGATATTTCCTTTTGTTTCCTATTGTTTTGGAAACTCTTTAACTATTCATATCTTTGGAACTGGTTGTTCAATTTCAATGCGGGTTTCTGCTAAATGCAGCTTTGTAAATTTTTTTCAATATCCTATAAGAAACCGAAAATTTAATATTTCCGAGTTCCGACTGATTTTGCTTGATCGCATCACATATTTTGGTTCATCTTAAGTTTGGTAGTGACGTATGTGCGAATTATAGCGATCATAGCTTGAGCTGAATATAGTCTGGTAACATAGAAAAAGGGTACTACTCGTCGGACTACCGTGGAATTGGACTGCACTAACTAGGCCATATACTATTCTTCTTCCTCCTTTCATTCATTTACATCTAACTCACCTTTGTGTCATTCCACACCATTTTGAGATCGTATTCAGGTAAAATGTCTGGTCTGGCATTTATATGATCAAGTGCCATCGCCACTGCTGGTAAAATCCCACTGGAATCCCATACACCGCCATGTGAAAAGAACCCGCCAAGATAAATGGGAATTTTGCCATCACTTGTGATGTTGTTTGCAATTCCTCTATTGGTTTCACTGTTTGTTTCTGATTGAGAAGCATTGAATGATATCGCCTGCGTTGTCACTTGTATACTACCAGGAACAGCAGTATTAGAGCTAGTGTTCGTACCGAATGTAAAGCTGACCGATAAAAAGAGGATACAATCCAACACTAACAGTACTTGAATTTTCATTGTCAATGTTATTATGTTATGTAGGATGTCATCAATCAGAAAACAAAATGCTGTATGTACCAATGTGAAAACAGCTCAATTTTCTTCCATCAGAATGATTTCTGCTATTGTATCATCAAAATGTACTGAAACGTTAATTCAAGAACAAGGTGCTTCAAGCGCAGTGAACATCATACTTAGGAGATGAATATCACTATCTGGGCATTGATCATGCAGAGCCATGCACACAGAGGATTCGACATGGCATGACTAAACGCCTCCATATGAATCTAATGCATTTGCCAGTAACATGGTAAAATCCTTGAGGGTGCACTACCTCTTTGCACGGTTGTTTGATGTGATCATTTATTAATCTAACAAAACATTATTATAATGTTCAATTCTAGAGTGAATAATACCAACAGCTATCACACTAATAAACTGAATAGACACATATATTTTGTACAACTTTCAACATAGACTTTCGTTTGTATTATATCAAATTATTCATCTATCTCTGCTTTTTTGTGGTAATTTTATTTCTATAAACTGTACATCTGTGTGCAAATTGAGGGCGCTATTTACATATATTTTTAATTGAATTAAGCCAAATAATATGATATATACATTTTATGATAAAAAGTTTTTTTGATAATTCCCTAGTCATTAAGTAGTCTGTTTGCTGATGTTCTAATATCATTTTACTAATGTCTACCCCTTGTAGATGCAAACAAGATTTTAGATAAATAGCGCCATCATTGTTCAACTTTTCTTTAAAATGACTCAGTTTTGCATGCTATCAAACAGCCATGTTTGGAACGCATGGCAAAGAAGAGTGACCCCAAGAATCACATCTTAGACGTAGTGCCTCACAGGTAGAATCCGACCACAGCTAAAAGCACCTGCTGTTTCTTAAAATAATGTATGTGCTATTTACTGCTAAGGCCTAAAAAACTGCAATGCCCTTAGAGCCCCAAAGCAGGATCGGTCCGTTGGTTTACTGTTTTTAGCTATTGGGTATCGGGACACGAGTTTTCTCGACCTATCGATATTTTCCAATACACGAAAATCAGGGTTTTCTGCCACACTAAGCAAAACAAATTGATATGTTTTTATGACGTTAAAACTATTAGGTGTATTTCCCCCCAATTGTTTCTTATTGTGTTCAAATGTTATTCTTATTCATTTGATACCACCCTGTGGGTCAAACTAGAAACCACGGACCCACCATAAAACCCTTAACCAACCATATTAGCCATTGCCACACCATGACACCCCATGACCATCATGATGTCCCTTGACCTACCATGACACCCCTTGACCCCTTCATGACAGCCATTGACGCACCATGACACCTACTTTCTCTCCCTCTTCGTGATACCACTTGACCCACCATGGCACCATTTGACCCACCATGACACCTACCATGATACCCCATTGACCCATTCAGACATCCCTTGAACCAGTTTGACACCACTTGACGCACCCTGATAGTCGACACCCCTTGACACACCAAGACATCCTCTTGCAATTTCATATCTATATATTTTAGTCATTGATAGGTTAGCATCTTTCATTTAAATCAGAACATGTCAACCTCATGAAGAACATGGTCCATAAGGACACCACATTGTCTCCAGTAGCCATATACTTTTCGCAATTTTTGACGTCGCCATTGGATTAACACATAATCATGAAATCTTCACAAACAATTCTAAATTTGTTATGTGGTGTCAAAGAACAATTATGTTATTCTAAAACCGTTGGGGTTAGACAAAGTACCCCACTCTAAGTATGTTGTTTTTCAATTTGTAACTGCTAACTGTCTATTTTGAATGGGGCTGTCAGCCTTGTATCTTCGTCAGCCTCGTACGTCACGTGTCGCGTGACCTATGCCGCCTGGGACCTCATCACCTTTCGCGCAGTGATTTGGTGTAATACGTCCTGCACCCCTTTTCATGGCACTTTAGAACCTAGGATCTAAGATGAAAGTTACAATTCCCTTTTAAGGGAATTTTTATCAATAACTGGCGTTTTCAAATTGACCTATGAGTGACCTATTATTTTATTGCTTAAAAGCATTAGAGAAATGGATAACCTTGAAAATAAGGACCCAGAAGTTATGAGTCTTCTTATAACTTTAAAACTATTAGGTTTATGACCCCAAATGCAAAGTAGACATCATTGAACCAATCACTCTGACCTTCCTTGACCCACTCTGACACCCATTTAACCATCCTGACACCCTTTAACCACCATGACAGTTAACACTCTCATATGGAAAAGTTCCGGACAGTGGCACCCTCGGCCTCGTAGTCAATAGCACCAACCACACTACTTCTAGGCCGGTCATATAATTTTAAAAAAAAACACCACTAATTACAGCAGAGTCCATTTTACATGCGTCCATCTACCAAAGGCTCACACAAAAACATATCAAAAGTCCCCAAAATCTAAGTAGAGGAACAGTGCCTAATTTGCATAAATCAAAAATGGGCGCTTATGCAGGGTGTGAAATTTTCAAAATTGGTCAAATCTTGCTAAAAACCACACCAATGTATTTCTAAAAGGCATAGGTTGACCTATCTCCGATGAACACTTCTTGAGTTATAGATAAAGGTCAAATGTCAAAATTTGGATTCTAAAGGGGGACACAAATTGAAAAATTATCTGATTTTGATAAAAATGGTCTCATATTGTTCCGCTTGCAAAAACATTGAATAAAAAAAGAATATTTTGCCATATCTCATGTGCTTTGTTACCTTGCTAACACGGTATTTCGCGTATTTTTTGGGTATCGGCGGATGGGTCTAGAAGTGTCTAGCAAAAATAAGAGAATGAATACTTATGTTTATATAATTATTTATTCTGCAATTCACTGCTCATTGACGCATTTCCCTGCTCATTTGCTCAGTTCACTTTCATTGACTCATTTGTCCAGTTCACTCTCATTGACTCATTTCCCTACTAATTTGTTCACTTCACTGCTCATGTGCTCAGTTGACTGCTCATTGACTCATTTCTCGGCTCATTCATCCGTTTCCCTGCTTATCGATCTCCCAGAGCTTCAATTTTTCGAGCGTAACGTTATGTACTATAATTTATGGATCAATTATTTGCTGAAGCCCTTGCATCGGGCCATGGAAAAAATCCCAATATTTATCAATTTCTCGACCCGAGGATAAAATCAAAATAGTGTACACTTGATTTGTTCGGAGTGACCTTTCTTTTTCTTGCTCTTTTTCTTCAATTCTTTTTCTTTCCATTTTCATGCAAAAATAAGTTTTTCAGCATGGCGTGATTTTGCTTGATCCTGGTTCCATCTGGACCCAAGCCCGTGTCTGGCCTGACCGACTGGTTAAACAAGCATCGATGACGCCTTCCGAAAGAGGGCGTGATTCTTTCAGATTTGACTTCATCTTCCACCTGTAATCACAAGATATAATATACAATATCTTTAATATGACATATTCTGATATAACTTGACGTGATCAAATGCCGCTCGCGGGGTGGGGCACTGTACCCGCATACGCCAAGCACACCCACTCCTTCCCCAATTACTAGAATAAAATAAACATTACAATGATAATTATACAACCGTACAGTTCTTCGAGAGATTCTGAACGTGAAACCTAAAAGGTACAGGTACGTTTGTCATTCAAAAAGTTCTACCTCCATTATCACATCTCTGTTTATGTGCCAGGATAAAGGGTAAAGAGTGAAAAATGGGTGAAATTACTATTGACTCTCTTTGCCATAGCAAATATTTCATACGTGTGGTGCTTAAATCCATATTTGCAACTCTTGAACTTTCTGGTAACTATTTGGTAATAATACTAAGAGTAGACATAACAAAATAATTATTATTTATCGAGCGTACCAGATTGTTACCTCAAGATTTAAGAATGATTTTGGCACAGTATGAACCCGTTTTCTTGTGTCAGGTACCGTGCTATGTTGAGCACTGGAAAGTGCAACAGGCAAATGAGAAGGTATTTTCAATATGTAAATATTTTGTTCCTATTGGAGATCCTTGACATGAACTGGGACTTTAAAACAAAATAAAACATATTTTATAAGAGACAAAAAACATCGAAGGGTTTAACAGACCCACAAATGTTAGTAAAATTTGCCAGATTTCGACTAGACTACGTTTAAAGGTAATTGGTAATTACGTCCTTATTTTAAGGGCAATGTACGCATCTTGACGTGGAAATAAGATGAATAGTTAGTTAATAACAAATTTGCCAGATTTCGACTAGACTACGTTTAAGGGTAATTGGTAATTACGTCCTTACTTTAAGCAATGGATGTTTGTTAATAACCTTGTATATACTTACAGAATACAAAAACTGTGCAATGTGCATACGACATATTTGATTTTAACTTGTGAACCAATTAATACGACTTGAACCAACAAGTGCTCACCCGATTGAAGTTAACAACCTATGGAAAGGGTTCAATGTGAATTCTATTCTGAACATGTATCGGTTTTATTGTAAAATAAATCTGTAATGATTTGCACATTGATGTTGGCGACCTTTTAATCAAAATTAGCCTTTCTTTTCAGACCGTTTCAGATGTACAAAATCTATTTATTTAGTAACCAAGATTTAAAAGTATAACCATGGGTAATTTCCTGGATAACAGAGATGGGACAATGGAAGTAACACTTTTGAATGACCCTCGTAGTATAGTCCAAACAATGTTTTGTGCGTTTTTCGTATCTCTGAGACCTACAGATTAAGAATATGTGTAATGACATTGTGGCACCCTTAACCCTTTTAAAATAAACTACCCGATAAGGTTCAAAGGGGTCAAATATTATTCGCTCTCAATATTGGTTTTTTTCTGAATGTAGCATATAACTCAGAAGTTATGTGCCACAACTGGTCAAGGGTCAATTTCCATGTTGCACAGGTTCAAAAATAGTTTTAAAAAAGTCGATCCGATTTTCGTGAAAGTTGTGGCAAATTGTTCATTCCCAAAGGATTCATAAAGAGAATTGTGGGTTAAAATAAAATTCGGGTTTTTTATTTTAAGCCAAACTATCCCAGTAAATGTCTTACATGAAACGTTTAAATCTCGGGATATATAAAGGGTAAAAAAAACGTAGTAATAACATTAAAAACCTAGCTGCAGAACATTCTAACATAATGTTATGATATATTATAGGCTTAGGGTTGGCCAAATAAAAAATATTCCCGAAAAATAAAATTTCACAATAACATTATGGCAACATTAAAAAAAATATTGTTGTAGTGTTTTTTTTATATAAAACGTTTCAAGAATGTTTTCCTGACCTTTATATAATCCGACATAAATGCCTTTAAAACGTTTTGACCAAACTTATATTGTTTGAAAACAATTTTGTATTTCGTAGAAGACAACCCAAAGCTGTATGGATGTAAGTGTTAATACTCACCTCGGCCAATTTCTGCTTAAGTGCGTTATTTTCTTCCTGGAGAGCTGCTACCTGACCCTGGCTGTTCACCTTATTGCACGATTTGGTCGTATTACCCGTGGTTAGCGTTGGTGGGCCGTCTGGGTATTTATAGACTGAAATGATCTGAAATGATTTAAGAGCAAATCAAATCAAATGATGATATTGTTTTTGCGCTGGGAATCAGGTTTACTGTCAAGAGGTGTTACTATTAGTCAGTAGCACAACCCAGTGGCGTAGTGTCATAGGGGCACCCAATTAGAGTCCAACTTTCACAATAGTAGACAAATGAATTGCCCTGGCAAATTCTTTTTTAGCAAAAATTTTCCTTTGTTTTAGGGCCAAAATATGGTAAAATTGTAAAATTTTGCGCTTTTTCACTGGTCCATCAAAAAATCCAAAAAATTCACTTTCTTTGGGTGCTAAAATAGCCTGAAGTTATTTTGTTTTGAAATTCCCCGGGGCAAGGAGCTATAATTAAGAAATAAAGGGTAATGCTTTATCCTTTACACGCAAATAATGTGTCCAAGGCAGTAAAAACGTAAATAATGGGTGAGGCGCAGCTGAACCCATTATTTAAACGTTTTACTGCCGAGGACACATTATTTGCGTGTAAAGGATAATGCTGCACCCTTTATTTCTATTCTATTACCAGAAAATAGTGCGATTTAAAGAGAAAATATCAATTTTTGGCACAAATATTTTAAGTTGTTTACTTCAAGGTGGAGCGCGTACGCGTAAGTGACAGCGCGTATCGCGGAATTATTGCACGCGTAACCAAGCGTAATGCTGTGAATAGAATGTGTTACGGCGCTTGACCCATTATTGCAGAATAATGGGCTCTCACGTGACGCGTTTCAACAAATCACAGAGCGCGATTTTGAATAATGGGTCGTGGAGGTAATAGAATTACTTATTGAACTCGGCCGGGTAGCTGATTCTGGCTGCGATGGTTGCTCGTGGTTTACATAGGGTGTGCGCTGCTCAGCTGTAAGTTCTTAAATGTTTCTAAATGATTTATATATGTGACACGATCAAGGGAAATGAGTCGGATGTCGGTAATATTGATTTTGAGATATGGGCAAAGAAAGTGTTCAAATTCTTTAGTTTTATATTATTTTCAGCGATTGATAAATTGACGTAACTTCGCAACACGGGGTTTTCAGTTTATGAAATCTCTAAATGTCCTCTTCAGAAACAAAATTCATGTTCAACCAGGGTCGACATGTGACTCATTCCCCTTGATCATGTAACATACAGCCTGTGTCAAAAAAATTGTGCAAGTAAAAAGCGCCCTCTTTGGCAATTAGAAAATACCGTTGTGACATAATGCTTACATCAACGTCACGGGCCCAGTCTTAGCTCTCAAATACCGTTTGCTCTGTTCAATTTGCTTGTTTTAATCTCGAGATATGCTTACTTAACAGCGAAAGGGTAAAATCACAATTGTGCCACTTTTACTAGGGAAGAGGGCTGTCCATGTAGACAGGCTGTAGTGTGTCTTGGGCCACGGAATTCCTGTAAAGCGTGCGGAGGCCTGTGGGCTTATGCACCATTTAAAAAAATCATTGCGCTTTTTTTTCTTTTTGTTTTATAGGGAAAGGCAACATTAGAACCTACCTTTGGGACAAATACAATTATTAACGTAATCGTTGTACAAAATAGCAGAACACAGCTGGTAAAGATATAGAGTATGGCTGGATCATTATTAATGACGAAACTGACGGATACCCCAATGGTACATAGAACTATCACGTTATACACACTAATGCCGATAAGTTTGCTGTCATTCAGTGCAGATATGGTCACCTGGTAGGCAAATGATAATAATAATAATGATATAATGATGTATGTTCATACGTAGCGGTAAACGTAAATAGAAAGCAAAATTATACTTCAACGCTACTCAAATTTGGTACAATCACCGAAGCGCTTTCACCGGATCAACCGGCGTCTTCAGCGCATGTTATCATGGTTATTGCTCTGAAGATTGTTGTTGCTACTGATGTAGTACTACGACACCTCCGATAACATCACATGTTGATGACGTCAAACTTGAAGAACTGAAAGACTGTGGAGCGATTGACAGTAAAATATACTGGAAATTATATCCAGCAGTATGTGACATACCCAAATTTTATGGCTTGATCAAGGTTCATAAAGCCGGTGCTCCATTGAGACCTATCGTTTCTAGCATAGGATTGGTGACATATGAATTAGCACGATTTGTCGATGACATAATTTCGCCTCTTATCGGCCAAACAGTGCATGATATAAAGAACACTCAGACTTTTGTTGATCAGGTTAGGGATCTGGTTGTACGTGCGGATGAGTCCCTGATATCCTTTGATGTCACTGCGCTGTTTACATCCATCCCAGTCAAGGATACCCTGAATGTGATCGAACAATTGCTTGAAAGTGATAAAGCTGGAAAGTGGACAGTGCTGAAAACCTTAGTGTTGATCAAGTTATCCAGCTATTAAGCTTCTGTCTTAATACTACGTACTTTGTGTTTAGGGGCCAAAATTACCAGCAAAAAGATGGGTGTGCGATGGGCAGCCCTTGTAGCTCGTTGGCAGCAAATGCGTACATGGAGCACTTTGAACGTATGGCTCTAGCGTCGGCTCCTCACCCACCGCGTACGTGGTATCGTTATGTGGATGACACCTTCTGCGTAAATAAATCGGCGCATGTGGAAGAGTTCACAGATCACATAAACAGTCAAAACCCAATATCAAATTCACGCGTGAGGAAGAGGGAGACGGGTAACTCCTTTCCTCGAAACGCCAATCTTACGAAAACAAGACGGATCGGTGAAAATCCAAGTATAGCGTAAGCCTACTCAGACGGATCAGTATTTGAACTTAAAACCGCACCATCCGCTGGAACACAAACTGAGTATTGTAAGAACCCTGTTATATAGAGCGGAGACAGTTGTTACTGATCATGACGACAAATCTAAGGAGATAAGACATGTAAAGGAGGTGCTACACGAGAGCTGCTATCAAGACTGGACATTGTTCAGGGCTCGTCCAAAACAGAAAGAACAGGACTTTCGAAACGGCTGTGCAGGGCTTTCAACTCTGCAGATGTTAGCACTGCTTTCAAACCTCAGAATACTCTGCGCAGATCTCTTGTCTCCCCAAAGGACAAAACACTCACTACTTGACTTGCTACGCACCCGCGTCCAAGAAAAACGTCTAAAAGGGTATGTTTTTCACCACACAGCGTCGTCGACGTCTTTTTGAAAAAGGGGTACTTTTTCAGAAGGTATCGCCATTTAGAGGTCTTTTTTCAGCCAAATCCTTAGACGTTTAGGGTTAGTAATATTATGTTTGAGTGGGATTGCACTAATTTGATAAAAATTACCACTTTTTAATTGATTCGTGTTACCTTTGTGCATGTTTTCTTTAGTATCGATAGGTCTGCAACATCAAAAAGACACATTGGGTATCAAATTAGTTGATTTTCCTGTTTATGCCACTTCCCAGCAAACACAAAAACGTTTTAAAAACGTTTTAAATAAGTTATATTTTGGCTTTTGGTTTAGGTAAAAACGTTTTAATAACATTAAAATGTCGGGTTATATAAAGGTCATGATAACGTTTTAAAACGTTTTGTATGAAAACACACTACGACAATATTTTTAAATGTTTTCACAAAATGTTATTGTAAACTATTTTTACAAACATTTTTGCCAAATATTGTGTCAATACTTAAATAACATTATGTTAAAATGTTTGAATCCAGCAAACACAGAAATGTTCTTAAAATGTTTTTTTCAAAACCTTTTAATAACATTTAAATGTCGGGTTATAAAAGGTCATAAAAACGTTTTTAAAACGTTATTGAAAATATTTTGGGCAAACATTTTTCGCAAAATATTTATTCAACCCCAAAATAACATTCTGTTTAGAATGTTTTGTATAACGTTTTCATGAATGTTTTTTGAATGTTATTAAAACCTTTTATACCCTTTATATAACCCGACATTTAAACGTTTTCTGTAAAACATTTTTGTTTGCTGAGCAGTAGATTATCAAAAATGTTTTTAAGGTTATGAAAACATTTTATACTCTGAATATACCCTTTATATAACCCGACATTTAAACGTTTTCTGACAACCTTTTATAACCTTTTGCGAATGATGTCGAAAACGTTTTGTGTTTGCTGGGTTAGGGTATAAATTAGATATTGGTCAGTTGACGCCATTTAGCATGTTTAGGGTATGGTTATTGCATGTGCTACGCCATTTTAGGGTAGGATTATGCATGTGTTTCGCCATTGGGTGCAATTTGGTTATGTGAAAATTCGCCATTAAGGGTGCATTTCAGAGGTGGTCGGACGCGGGTGGGTAGTACTTTTGTGTGAGAGTGACCCCCCCCCCCCCCCGGCCTATACATTGGTGAGTCTGGACGCAAGCTCGAAAAGAGGCTAACAGAACATAAATCCAAAGCGGCTAGTTCGAAGTCAGCGATTAAGAAACACATCGACAGGAGCAAGGGGCACAAGATTGACTGGGAGAACGTAAAAGTGTTAGAGAGGGAATCCATGGACTTCCCTCGCAGGGTCTTGGAAACAATCCATATTAGAACTAAAAGAACCAGACTGAACCGTGACAAAGGGTTAGACATCGACCTTGTCTGTGAGAACCTCCTGACCCCCCGGAACCAAGGGGGCGGCACAACATCTTCAAGTTTGACGTCATCAACATATGTGACGTCATCGGTGGTGTCCTAGTACTACATCACTAGCAACGACAATCATCAGAGCAATAACATCCGCTGAAGACGCCGGTTGACCAGGTGAAAGCGCTCCGGTGAGTGTACAAAATTTGAGTAGCGTAGTATAATTTTGCTTTCTAATAATAATCTTAGACGTCTAAGATGCATTCTTAAACGTCTAAGAATTTCGCGGTAAACTCGAGTCAACGAATCACAAGTCCAGAAATCCCAAACAACCAATCATATTAAGCATTTTAAACTATTGACCAATGAAATCCTAGAAGCCTAAGATTTTAGACGCGTAAGAATTTCTTACACGTCCAAGATTGACCAAAATTAGTGGTGGACGCTATCGCAAATTGGAGAAAGATCACAAAAATACCTTGACGACTATTAGCAGCTCGTAACCTATACAATATCATGTATGATAAGGCACAGTGTCATCGCCCGATATCTTCATGGCAGAAATCGCCATGGTAGGTTGAATCCACCGCCACGCATGGTCATTTTGTTCCGACGTGTTTAATAGTTTTGAGACGCATAATGGGCCGAAGGACATCTGACTAAGGCTACTGACAATAGTCCGGTGACTGACCTCGCTGTGTGTGAGTGAGCATGGTACGCCATAGGTCATCTGCTTTTAGACTACCTCCACGATTGGCCTATATACTGTGCTATATAGTTCGGCACATATAATATCAAAATTATTGTCAGTTTTTGAGTTCAAGACGCAAGCTAACGACTATCATATCTGTTCAACAAATATATTCAAGTGCAAGGAACCACACCTGGCTTCTTTAGACTAAATCAATGACGGGAGATATTCATCATTTTCTACCCCGGTATCCAAAGATTTTCGTCTGAATATCAAAATCGTGCATAGCACATTCACGCGTATCGATCCCGGATATTGATTTTAGTATATCTGCTGTGCCAAGTAATTATTAGCCAGGCGATGTCGGTGTGGAAGGTATCTGATAGGGTCTGTGATGTGATCGATAGAGAACGAAGGGCAAATAATACCACTCAGACCCGTGGACCACCTTTCTGTTGTTATCTTTCCCGGGTTTTATATTACCTGGAGAGTCATAATCATAATAATTTAAAACATAATCAGACAGAAAATAACAGCCTCAAATCTCCGACCCAATATGATTGGACATTAGCAGGGGTACACTACTAAATAAACCACTCATTGAAATACACGTAAAAATAAGTCGATTGTCTACCGGTGAGCAAAAAGATCAGCTATTATGATTAAATAATATATCGAAATATATTAAATTGTTCAACGTTCAGAGAATCATATACGACGTATATAGAATAGTGTAAGGAAATGGTTAGAAAGGTGGCCCCGAAAATAATCCGCGAGCGGCATTGTGCAGGCTGCTACGAGACACTCTTCACGCGCTTATTTTTTAGGGACTGTGCAATAAATATGAACCCTGGTGGTTCATATATTTGCCAGGCCAAGAGGAGGGAGGGGCACGCATTTTTTGGTAAATTGGAAATTTGACTCCCATAATTATTGCACACGCCCTTAAATATGACATCATAACCCAATGTTAATTCATTGAGTATGAGTATTTTACAAAACGTTCTGACATCCATGACTACCGGACAAGACGAAATAATGATCTCCAGTTAACAAAAAATAAAAGAGTTTTTTTTCGACCATTCCATTCGAACGAGCGGACCCATGCTTTGGAACTCTCTAGATAGCTGAACAAACAGCTGAAACAAAATCTTATCTCTAAGTACAATTAGGCCATTCTCGAGTCGAGCACTGTAATTTGTCATGTCTGTTAGTCATTTTTATTTATATTTGTTGAATTCATAATCTTTGTTTTGTTTTTTTCGTCAGGGAAAGGCAATTCTCATGACTTATTGGCCTTCCTGCTTTTTCCGCCATATTGTGTTTCTTTTGTACTTTATTGTAATTTATATATTTTGATGTAGTTGTATAATTTTATATGAATGAATAAATGAATAAATGAATGAATGAATGAATGAATGAATGAATGAATGAATGAATGAATGAATGAGTGAATGAATGAATGAATGAATGAATGAATGTTACTTATGAGTACCAATAGGATGCTTTAACAATCGCAATACTAATGAATCTAAAACAAATGGTATATTTCCATTGATGCTTTTTTCGTGTATTGTAGACTACTGAGTATCAGGAAAATGCTAGCTCAACCAGAAAATAATTGTTTTCATTTTTATAACGCGAACAATATCATCTTATTCAATTCATGCTAGTTTATTTTTGAAAATGAAATTGAGGTAATCAACATGTATGAAGCAATTTACATGTTGTATATAAGAAAGAGTGGGATATCTGTTTTCTGGAATATTAGGAACTATAAGCATACACCTAACGCTTTATACAATGATAAGTGTAGAAACTACTAAGCTATTCGTAGGTAACATGATCGATTTAACAATATCTATATTGAGTTTAGAGGTTCAAATTTTGCTATTATGTTACTGAATTGATAAAATGGTAAGTTTTAGATCTGTTTTAGATGGTACGTCCAAATGATTCAATGTTATTACCGTAGGTCACAAAAATGTTGATGCATTTAGCAAGATTTTGTATATACAAATAGTCAAGCAGCAAATTTACGTAATAAATAATTGTTGAATGAATCCGTATATGGGGAATAATATTGTCCGAGGTACCACTTAAAGTTTTTGACAATTAATTTCCATTCGTAGGGACACTTCATTACACAATGCCGTGTATTTATGCTGTATTCGTAAGTAACATTTCAGTATGTGAAGGTAACAATTAGACTTTTGGTAGAATCAAATCTAATTGCTTGATTACACACAAATCGCTTTATATCGTTATTACAGACATGTGAAGTCCATCTTGGAGTCGGTTGCGTCTTGTAGCCTTTCGTTTTAGGGCATTATACCAGGGTCTATCACGGTGTTGTCTAGATGAGACAGTGAGAACAGTCGTTTTCGTCAATGGTATTCGTAGGTAACCTTGGCGAAAACGTTAAAAGTTACCTTCGAATAAATCAATTTGGACTCCAATTACTCAGAAGGTCGGTAAACGTTTATAATGAAGCACACACACGACAGCTGACAAATCCGATTATTTATCCCCTTCTAGTTTTTCTTTCAAATTAGCGAACCGTTGTCTATTTCAGTACATATTTTTCAACAATAAGCCGTATTCAGTTGTGCATGGCAGGCATGTATGTGAATTCGCAACTTTCATTGACATATGATTTGATAGCGAACTTACGGGCCTTCGTTATGTATCGATATGGACTTTGGCATGAATGGCGGTGGTTCACAATACTGTCATGATGTCAAATTGTATTTGTAGGTTTTTAAGGATTTTGTTTTTTAAAGGTAATTTATTAAATAACACTTACAACGAATGTCAAATGTAACCGCCCAAGCGTTATAAACATCTCAAAAAAACTAACCCCTTAATTAATGACCATTATTCAAAAACGGGCGATTGTATTGCAAATCTGTAAAATGAGTTGGAAGCAGAATTTATTTCTGCACAGTTTGACCCCTCATTTGTAGCAATTGACTAAATATTGTCGTCAGCGTACATTTTTTTTTCCAAAACATTTTAATAACATTTAAATGTCGGGTTATATAAAGGTCATGAAAACGTTTTTAAAACGTTAGTGAAAATATTTTGGGCAAACATTTTTCGCAAAATATTTTTTCAACCCCAAAATAACATTTCGTTTAGAATGTTTTGTATCGAGTTTTTAAGAAGATACCCTTTATATAATCCGACATTTAAACGTTTTATGACAACATTTTATAACCTTTTGCGAATGATGTCGAAAACGTTTTTGTGTTTGCTGGGAAGTTGTTTTTGAATGTTATTGAAATGTTTTATACCCTTGTGTACTCTTTATATAACCAGGCATTTAAATGTTTTCTGTAACGTTTCTTGTTTGGTGGGATATTATCATCTCGTAGGCCAGTCAAAGAAAGAACAGCAAATGTTTGACTGTTTCATAAAATAATTTGAATAAAAGATATCTTTTTTATTTAACTTGATTGAAATATATAAGTACATAATATACAAAATGATACACACAGAGGCTTTATAAAAAAATTACAGTTTTAGTAAATTTTCACTCGGCCAACGTATGGTATAATAACGTTTAATTGTTATTATATTGTTTCAGTGAATCGATCAAGTATGATAATTTGGTAACGTGAATATTGTTTTAATTACTGGTATTAAATTGTTATTATCTTGACTAAATCGCCCTATTAAAGAATTTGAAATGAATAATAAATCAATTAAACGTAAATCACCAATACAAACAGAAAATAAAGATAAAATAAAAATCTCTTTTTATACATATTGTATGGAACCATATGTGCAATTCTGCTACTAAATTTTCTACAAAATTTGTTATGAAGTTTATTTACCTACATTTTATGTCAAAGGTAGTGAACTCGCTCCTTTTCTCTCATCTTCCCAGGTTCAACAAATCCTATAAAATCACTGAATACAGGTTATAACCCAACTATAATTATACAATCGGTCTTTTTTATTTCAAAATATCAAAACAAACCAGGGCGGCGTAATATATTGTTTATTAAATAAGTTATGTCTAGGCTACCAGAAACACAGTTGGTTAAAACAGGAACCGTGGCATTGTTTCTCTCATCCAAAACTCATGATTTATTTGAGTGCATCGCTGACAAAAAGTGGCAATTGAGAACCCCAACAAGTTGATCCCAAAACGTAGGCCCTCCAAACGTTAAAATATGCCCAAATTCACCACAATTGGCTAACACTGGCGCATTATTTTAGTTTGACAAACAAAGAATAAAGCTATTTATGTCAGGCGGATTTATCCGCCTGATATACTGTGAAGCTCCAAAATTTCTTTCTTTCTTTACACAGCCGTGACGTTAGTCACGGCTGTGTCTTTTTCCTTACATGATCTTCTTCTTCTTACACAGCCGTTGACGTTAGTCACGGCTGTGTCTTTTTTCTTACAGGTTCTTTCTTCCTAACTTGGTAACAATGATCATTGACCGTGCCCCTACATGTCATATGAAACTTGTGGGGTCAAAGGTCACGCAGGGGTCACAGGGGTCAAAAACATGATTTCAACTCAAAATGCTACTTCTCCCACAAATTTCGTAGGACAGTAACACCACTTGCACACATGCATTTTTATCACCCAGTGTCTATAAATCATACACAGATTTAGGGTCAAAGGTCATTAAGGGGTCACTTCCGGTATAAAACCAAATTCCTTCAAAAAATTGTATTAGCTAAGAAAAACATAGGAGAGTGACGGTATGTGCACATATGAATTATGTTAACCTAATGTATATGTGGTATTTTTTTGTTTTAGGTCAAAGGTCATTAAGGGGTCACTTCCGGTATAAAACGAAATACCTTCAAAATGCTACTTCTCCCACAAATTACATAGGACGGTGACGCAACTTGCACACATGCATTGCTATTACCCAGTGTCTATGAATCATACACAGATTTGAGGTCAAAGGTCATTAAGGGGTCACTTCCGGTATAAAACCAAATTCCTTCAAAAAAATTTATAAGCTAAGAAAAACATATATTATTATATTAGACTTTATTTCAACACGGAAAGCCCAATTCAACAAAAGTTGTTCTTCCTTGGGGCCGTGCATAAACAAACATACATGTACAAAATAACAAATAATTACAAAAGCTTATTATCTAGACTTAAACATATTACAAACTCAAAATTATTAATTGTCAAGCCAAAATGATACTTATGTTTACATACATACCATGCTTACAGGCATGGCTTTATGATTTTTTAAGATTATTTTTGAAAGTATACAATGTTGGAGAGTTTTGGATATTATTTTCTAGTTTACAGCACCTCTATATGGCAGACTGCGCTTTTTGTACTCTGTTCTTGGCAGGGGAATAGTTACATTGCTTTGGCTTTGACGAAAATTATAGCTATTGTTTACGTGACTGAAAATATGACTCAAATAAGGAGGTGCAAGATGATTTAAGATTTTGTAGGTTAAAATTAAACAGTTTGAGTTTTGTCTGTCAATTAATGGTTTCCAATTAAGTTCAGCACGGGCATCTATGCTAGGTGTGTCCCATTGTGCACCACAGATAGTTCTTGCAGCCATGTTTTGAATAACTTGAAGTTTCTTTGAAACAGTAACACCACAATTTCCCCATACAACATTACAATAATCTAAGTGCGGCAGAACAATAGCATTATACACAGTACATAAAATATCCTTAGGGAGACTATTTGCCCTGCATTGTTTGAGCATGAACATACCTTTTAGACTTTTTTTACGTACATTATTGATTTGCTCATTCCAAGTTAATGTGTCATCAATAATTACTCCCAGATGTTTACATTTATTAACTTTCTTTATAGTTACACCATTTATGTTGATAGATAATTCATTAACACTGTTCTTAATTGTATTGAGTCTTTGTCTAGATCCTATTAGCATAAATTCAGTTTTATCAGTATTCAGACTAAGTTTATTACTTTGTAATTTTTAAATCATTATTAATACATTCCGTGATATCATTTGACGAGTTAGAGGCATAGTACAACACAGTATCATCTGCATACATATTAACTTTACAATGAGAAACATAATTTGGTAAATCATTTATATAAATGAGCCCAATTGAGCCCTAATTCCACAAACAGTTTCTTTAAAGTCTGATAGAGTCCCATTTACAGATGTACATTGGGTGCGACCAGAAAGATAACTAGTAAACCACTTAATACAATATTCACCTACTTTATACATTTTAAGCTTACTCAAGAAGATATTATGGTCTACGGTGTCAAATGCTTTCTTCAGATCCAGCAGACATAATCCAATTAAATTACCTTTATCAATTTCATTATACCAATCCTCCGTGATGTTTATAAGAGAAGAAGAAGTGGAGTGAGATAGGAGAGTGACGGTATGTGCACACATAAATTATGTTTACCTGATGTATATGTGGTATTTTTTTGTTTGTGGTCAAAGGTCATTAAAGGGTCACTTCCGGTATAAAACGAAAAACCTTCAAAAATTTTTATTTGAAAAGAAAAACATAGGACAGTAACGGTATGTTCACACATGAATAATGGTTACCCAATTCATAGGTGGTATTTTTTTATTTGGGGTCAAATGTCATTAAGGGGTCACTTCCGGTCTGAGACGAAAAACCTTCAAAATGCCCATTCTGCCACAAGTAACATAACAAAGTGGTGCCACGTGCACCCATGCATTGACATTAGCCAATGTCTATGGGCGTTTCAATATATTTTTGGGTCAAAGGTCATTAGGGGTCACAACACGGCTGTGTTCGTGGGTTAGACCACAGCTAAGTGTAGTTCTTTCTTACACAGCCGTGCCGCGGCTGTGTCTTGTATCGTACGAAAACTTTCTGTCGACCTTTACATTTGCTCTAGCACTCACATGCTTGCACCGATTTTGACCCAACTTGGTCACAACCATCATTGACTATGCCCCTACATGTTACATGAAATTCGTGGGGTCAAAGGTCACGTAGGGGTCACAGGGGTCAAAAACATGATTTCAATTAAAAATGCTACTTCTCCCACAAATTTCGCAGGACAGTAACGCCACTTGCACACATGCATTGTTATTACCAAGTGTCTATAATCATACACAGATTTGAGGTCAAAGGTCATTAAGGGGACATTTCCGGTATAAAACCCAATTCCTTCAAAAAAATTTTATAAGCTAAGAAAAACATAGGAGAGTGATGGTATATTCACACGTGAATTGTGTTTACCCAATGTATATGTGGTATTTTTTATTTGGGGTCAAAGGTTATTAAGGGTCACTTCCGGTATAAAACGAAATACCTTCAAAAATTTTATCAGCCAAGAAAAAACATAGCACACTGACGGTATATTCACACACGAATTGATGTTACCTAGTGTACACGTGGTATTTTTTTCGGGTCGGTCAAAGGTCATTAAGGGGTCACTTTCGATGTCTGACCGAATACCTTCAAAATGCTTATTTTCTCAAATTACGCGGCGCAGTGATATTGTGCCCGGTGCATATATATTGGCTATAGCCAGTGTCTATGTGGTGTAAATATAACTGGGATCAAAGGTCATTTAGAGGTCATTTCAATTAAAAGACTTATATCCTTCAAATTCGACATGTATGCACAGCGTAGCAGCCGACAATCCCACACGTGGTAGCTCCCATCAGATCGAGCGCTTTTTACACAGCCGTGCCGCGGCTGTGTCTTGTATCATACGAAAAACTTTCTGTCGACCTTTACATTTGCTCTAGCACTCACATGCTTGCACCGATTTTGACCCAACCAAATTCCTTCAAAAATTTTTATAAGCTAAGAAAAACATAGGAGAGTGACTGTATGTGCACACATGAATTATATTTACCTTATGTATATGTGGTATTTTTTGTTTGAGGTCAAAGGTCATTAAGGGGTCACTTCCGGTATAAAACGGAAAACCTTCAAAAATTTTTATTTGATAAGAAAAACATAGGACAGTAACGGTATGTTCATACATGAATTGTGGTTACCCAATTCATATGTGGTATTTTTTATTTGGGGTCAAATGTCATTACGGGGTCACTTCCGGTCTGAGACGAAAAACCTTCAAAATGCCCCTTCTGCCACAAGTAACATAGCAAAGTGGTGCCACGTGCACCCAAGCATTGACATTAGCCAATGTCTATGGGCGTTTTCATATATTTTGGGGTCAAAGGTCATTAGGGGTTATAACACGGCTGTGTTCGTGGGTTAGACCATAGCTAAGTCTAGTTCTTTCTTTCTTTCTTTCTTTCTTTCTTTCTTTCTTTACTCTTTAGTAGAACAAAAAATTGCTACTAGTGCCAGACGCTTGCGCCAATTTTGATATAAAATTGGATCGGTTGAGCCCATATTTATTGTTTATTTAATTGAATATTTCGACCTAGAAACAACTCTAATATATAGTTCAAGTCTTCTTAAGTCTTTTGACACCATTTTTGGACATCCGAAAATTTTGGCCAAAATACTACAAAAAATAAAAATAAAATAAAAAATACTCAAAAATTTTATCTTCCTTATCTGGCCAAATTTCGACCTAAAACAACTGTTATGTATAGTTTAAGTCTTCTTTTAAGACTTAAAAGTCTTTTGACACCATTTTGGAGCATTCAAAAAATTTGTAGAAGACTTAAACTATACATACCAGTTAAAACAATATTATAACATTTTCAAACAAAATAGATTAGCATTTCTTTGCCATAAAATGTTAGCTTTTACTGTCAGATATATCCCTTTTTATTTTTGAGCCGAACAACTACGGCAAAGCAAAGAAAATTGGAATTTACTACCAGCGCACATGTCGCCAATACGTACCACTCCTTCGGTCATGTTGTGGTACGACCCTTTGTTGTGTACGAGTATATCACCGTCCCGCACGCCGTGACGTACTGTGTGTTATGAACATCGTGTATGCGTTCGACTAATAATTCCATCGTAATAATAAAGCGCTGAATCAGCCTTTAATTCAAAATCACGGATTTTGACAAAACTACAGCACCTAGAGTCTTGATTTTTGCAGGGTATATTGGTCTAATAAAGTACAATTTAATCGTGTAAAAAAGGAATTTTAAAAATTCAGTGAGGGCGTCTTCCTCAGCAAATGTTATAATATGGCTTTAAGTCTTCTACAATCTTGTGACCCCATTTTTGGACATCCGAAAAAATTTGGCCAAAAATACTCAAAATTTTGTATCTTCGTTACTTGGACAAATTTCGACCTAAAACAACTCTTATGTAAAGTTTAAGACTTCTACAATCTTTTGACACCATTTTTGGACAACCGAAAAATGTGGCCAAAAATTTTGTATCTTCGTTATTTTTTGACATCAAAAATTTTTTGACCCAAAAAATTTCATTTTTACACTTTCGAGATTAGAAATAAGACATTCGTGATTTCCGAAACCAAAAAATCTCAATTTTTAGACATTCGTTATTTCGCAGAATTTCGATCTAAAAACACTTTTCTACACAGATCACGTGTCCAGGAGTAATATGACACCATTTTTGACCTTCCCGAAAATATTTGACCCAAAAAATGCATTTTTAGACATTCGAGATTAGAAATTAGACATTCGTTATTCCGCAGAATTTCGATCTAAAATCCACTTTTCTATATCGATCACGTGTCATGGAGTCATGTGACATCATTTTTAGACATTCGACACCACTTTAGACATTCGAAAAATTTTGACCAAAAAATCTCAATTTTTAGACATTCGTTATTTCGCAGAATTTCGATCTACAAAAAACTTTCCTACACAGATCACGTGTCTAGGAGTAATATGGCACCATTTTTGACCTTCCCGAAAATATTTGACCCAAAAAATTGCATTTTTAGACATTACAGATTAGAAATTAGAAATTCGTGATTTTCGAAAATTGTCAGATAAAAAGCACTCTTCAATATCCGTCACTCTCCAGACAAAATTACCAAGTCACTGTCGCATCAATATCGTTACAATTTCGTTACTTGCCGCAACGTCTCGTCAGGGTTCGAGATGTGACGTCACTTGCCGTTGTTTTTTCGTCAATGGTCATTGACAACGACTACCAACGAAATTTGGGGGAGCGAGTTTTGGTATGCACAGATGTTTTGGGCACCATATATTACGCCGTAAAAGTACGAAATCGTTAGGAACACATTCAAATAAGAAATTTATAGGCCCTATAACGTAATCAATAATAATCAAAATATTAAAATCAATATCAATAATAATCCAAACTATTATATCAATATCAATAATAATAATCAAAAATATTAATATCAATATATCAATAATGATCAAAAATATTATCATCAATATCAATAATAATCAAACATGTTATCATCAATATCAATAATAATCAAAAATGTTAATATCAGTATCAATAATAATCTGGGGAGGGTAAAATTGGGGGGGGTCAAGAAATTTTAGGCGAGCCGAAGGGGGGGGGGGCAAGAAATTTTTGGCAAGCCGAGAGGGGCAATCATTTTTGTCACACATTCATGGAGCGCCATTTAAATAAAACACTCTAAAAAGAGGAAAACGGTACGGAAACGCTTAATTAAATATGCAAATTTAGCTGCTCGTTGCGCCCGCAACATACATTATATCTAGACCATTTAGGGTTTGTAAATTGTAAATTGAGATTCCAAAAATTTGGCATGCACAATGGGGGGGCAAAGATTTTTGCCGGCAGAGAGGGTGGTGGCAATCGATTTTTGGCGGGCCGAGAGGGGGGAGCAAGCGATTTTTGGCGAACCGTTTGGAAATTTTACCCCCGGGGTGGGCTTAAAATTATTGCATTGTTTTGCTTCAAGTATTAGATTTCAATCCGCAAAAAAGGGGCTTTCTCATCCCGCTCCATTATTCCGAATAGTGAAGTTCATGTGCGCAAGGTCCAAAAGAGGTGCGTGGTGATTAACATGCGATTAACTTTAGACATAATTATATCTGAAGCAAAATGATTGAAATTGTAGTAAACGCCAGCAATTGGGGGGGTAAATGTACAGGGGAGGGAAACCGGGGAAAATCTCAAGGGGGGAATGCCATCCAGCCATATTTTGACATTGGGGGACATACATGTCGAATATTGTGCATATTTTCCCTCAAAAGTGGAAACTTGTCCTCAAGACCGAGTTGGCAAATAGCTGCATATGCCTATTCCACCACTCGACAGATTCACCAAAAATAACAAATTTCAAAAAATTTGAAATTTTTGGCTAAAATTTTTGAATGTCCAAAATAGTGTCAAAATACTTTGATCGATACATAAAAGTGATTATTAGGTCGAAATTAGCCCAAATAACGAAGTTCAAAAATTTTTGGCTAAATTTTTGAATGTCCAAAAATGGTGTAAAAATACTCGAGGACACTTGACCGATAAATAAAAGTTGGTTTTAGGTCAAAATTCGCCCAAATAACGAAGTTCAAAGTTTTTGCCTAAAATTTTTGAATGTCAAAAAATGGTGTAAAAATACTCGAGGACACTTGACCGATACATACAAGTGGGTTTTCGGTCGAAATTTATCAAAAATAACGAAGTTCAAAAATTTTGAAATTTTTGGCTAAAATTTTGGGCAACATTTTTGAATGTCCAAAAATAGTGTCAAAATACTCCGGAACACTTGATCGATACATAAAAGTGATTATTAGGTCGAAATTAGCCCAAATAACGAAGTTCAAAAATTTTGAAATTTTTGGCTAAAATTTTTGAATGTCCAAAAATGGTGTAAAAATACTCGAGAACACTTGATGCAGGGCACTGGTTCAAATCTTGATTACTGACCCTTTTTTATGTGAAGAAGAAGCGTCAATAAATGTTTATGTCCCCATTTTTGGAATAAATATTATGATTCGTTTTTATTTATTTATTTATTATCAATTTTTTTATAGATAAATCGGCACATTGAGCGTGTTTATAGTGAGACAATCTTTTCGTTTTTTAGCTAAACTACCGCGTAGTCTTGATTTGCAATGGTTAGTAAAACATAAACAAATATAGACTGCGTGGCAGTCCAGCTAAATACCGCATAATCTGGCTCACTATAAACACGCTCTATGAAACATAATTCCAAACGGCAACGAAAACCGCGAATTTGCTACACCTGGTACATCTCAATCCGCGGTCCACATAATGGTAATCGCCTTACACGTAACAGTTAAATGATCAAAAGCAAATCCTTTGCAAAAAATATAACGTCCTCAATGTTTCAAATTGTGTAACTATACAAAATGAAATGAAAAATATAAATAACAGGGAAACAAAGAATCGTGAAAAAAGACACAAACAAATAAAATAAGTAAATAAAAATGATAAAGATAAAATCAACAGATTAGAGAAAAAGTACCTAACCAAATAAAAACTAACAGATTTTAAACAGAAAGGGATACCATTTCCCAAATCAGAAAAAATATAGACAGACATTCTAAAGCAAATCTGTCAGAAATATCTGCATGGGAGTCGAACAATGTAAAGTTCCCTCTTCGCATTATAGTCTGACTAGCGGTCACCCGTATTTCGCGGTCACTGTGTTTATCGGTTACTGCCTTTTGCAGTACTTATATTTTATATTCTTTTTAATGTACTGGTCAGGTGTAATGGGCAGGTTCAATTGCAGTGTTTGAGTTAATTTTTACACCCCATTTTGAAAGTTAAGGTGTAATTTCACTTGGTGCAGGGCAATTTGAGGTGCAGTCTCGGAATAATCAAAATAAATGTACAATTTTGTAGAACAATACTTTCAACATTGGCAAAGTATTTTGCACAGACACTGATTATGCTGCTAACCTGTGAGTTACGTTGCTAAAAAGTCAGCCATTTAACCATCTGTCTCTATGGGACAGGAAATTGTCAAAAGTTGGGGATCTTCAAAAGTCACCCATTTGGGCTACTAAATCACAGTTTGGCAACCCTGTTTAATTTGGGTGATTTGGAGACTTTGACCTAATTCAATAAACAAACATTTAACTGTTGACAATAGGTTCTAGTTTGAACACTAATGTTGACCAATTAGTTGAATAAACAATGCATGTTAATTACTCAAGTCAGATTCTCCTGTGTAATGGTATGAGTGACCCAATCTCAGCATTGATCAGATCAGCCATAGGATTTGCGGGTTTCATGTTAAACAGCATGACTGTATTGTAGTGTATTGTGACTGTTTACTCAGTGTTTACTCAGTGCTTAGCTCGCAGGTTGCTGGGTAGTGCATTGCTAGTGCATTTTAAACTAATTAACATTATTTGACACCATTAACGTAAACAAAAACAAAATTGGTGCGGACAACCTTACTCTACGCAACGCAAAAATCCGTTTTCCGAAATAATGTAAAACGAAGAAGTTTTTTGCCTTACCAATTCGCCAAACTCAGTAATTTATTACAGATGCTCTGCTATGGGCCACTACGTAATAGGTGAATGATTTCCGCATTATCATGAATATGGTTGTTTGACATTGGTCATAATTGAATGTGTAGATAGGTTTCACGCTGTAACTACACGCGCCCTTAATTATCAGTGATGATACTGGGCTTTTACAGGGAGGGCGCTCTCTCATTTCTATAAAAACCCATAGCGCCATTAGGCGAACGTTTACGGTATAATTCTAGCGCACTGGAAACCATCCCAGCAAACACAAAAATGTTTTTAAAACGGTTTTAATAAGTTATATTTTGGCTTTTGGTTTACATAAAAACGTTTTAATAACATTAAAATGTCGGGTTATATAAAGGTCATGAAAACGTTTTGAAACGTTTTGTATGAAAACACACTACAACAATATTTTTTAATGTTTTCAAAAATGTTATTGTAAACTATTTTTGCAAACTTTTTTGCCAAATATTTTGTCAACACTTAAATAACATTATGTTAATTTATTTGCACCCAGCAAACACAGAAATATGTTCTTAAAATTTTTTTGCAAACCGTTTTAAAAACATTTAAATGTCGGGTTATATAAAGGTCATGAAAACGTTTTTAAATTGCAAATTTCAAATATTTTGGGCAAACATTTTTCGCAAAATATTTTTTCAACCCCAAAATAACATTCTGTTTAGAATGTTTTGTATCAAGCTTTCAAAAATGTTTTTGGAATGTTATTAAAACGTTTTTATACCCTTCATGTAGCCCGACATTTAAAAGTTTTCTGTAAAACATTTTTTGTTTGCTGAGCAGTAGATTATCAAAAAAGATTTTTTAAGGTTATGGAAACGTTTTATACTCTTAATATACCCTTTATATAACCCGACATTTAAACGTTTCTGACAACCTTTTATAACCTTTTGCGAATGATGTCGAAAACGTTTTGTGTTTGCTGGGATCCTATTAATTTGATTTTTATTATCTTTGTAACAAATTAGTTTAATCAATCACGGCAATTTGTTGAAGTGAATTGTAAATACTGGTACGTATAAATGCATTAAAATATTCCGACAGGCGATAAATTTAAAATATTTCAGATTCAACCACAATATACCATCCTTTTCTTTTGTCTTTTAACAATTTAGTTGAATCAATTAATCATGGTAGTTAGAATAAAATATGGAGCTGGGAATCTTTTTCATGATAAAAAAAAATCCAGGGTGGCGATGCAAATTGAGATAAATACCAGGCACGCTGCAAATGAACTCGCAGGGTTCAGAGACAATCTTGGGCATGTTGGGACACGTTAAAAGCATGGTTACTTTCCGGATGTAAATTACACTTTACTCGCAACAAATTTGACCACATCATACCTATTTCATACAACTGGAGTGATTATTTCAAATGGAAGTTACCGAAATAAATAAATAAATAAATAAATAAATAAATAAATAAGTAAATAAATAAATAAATAAATAAATAAATAAATAAATAAATAAATAAATAAATAAATAAATAAATAAATAAATAAATAAATAAATAGAAAAGAAAAGAAAAGAAAAGAAAAGACAGAAAGAAAGAAAGAAAGAAAGAAAGAAAGAAATCGTTATTGCTATGTTGTACAATACGATATTTAACAAATTTAAATATTTTTCACAAAATTAAATATTACTTTTCACTATCAGCTATATGTTGCCAACGCCTAGTAACTTGTAAATGCATACGTGTTATTAGACCTAATTAGCGATTAAATCCCGGGTTTTTTTTATTACAAATCTCTGATTTTGCAGGGTATGTAATTAGGCTAATTTTTTCTTGGAACTGTAATTCGCTTATATCAACTGGCGTTGTTTCCTCACCATTTACTCTCGCCGACGATTTCCTGCAAACAACACGTTATCAAGCATCTCCTCTTGATCAAGTATTCGCCTACAACTCATCTCATCACAACTTTTCACATTGACGTTGAAGTGACATTAGCAGGGTAAGTGCAACTTGCTTTAAGAGCTTATTATACACTGAGTTTGTTGTCTTGTTTGCTACTAAATTATATTTTAACTTACCTTCAGTTTTTGACTTGAATTTGTTTTTAAACTGCAGCTTGTAGTTTTCGCTGCTTGACTTTATATTTTGTTGTCTGTCCCTGAAGAAGAGCAGTATATCTGCTCGAAACGTCGGTTGTTTGTTATGTTTTGTTTGTCTGCTATGAGCACAGCGATTTTCATCACTTCCAGTGTACTTTTGTACTGTTTTCCTAACACTTCTTTGGGCACATATCCGCCATGTTTTGGGTTCTTTTTTTGTTTTTGTTTTTTGTGTTTTAACATTGGTTGTTTGGTTTATCGTGTCTGCTTATGTGCACAGTGATTTTCATCACTTGTGCTAGTGCACTTTTGTAATCCCATTGATCTATGTTGTTTTTGCAGGTTTAGCATTTCTGTGAGCCTTGGAACTGGTCAATTTTGGCTATCGAACTTTACCTAGACTTCTAATCCCTACATTTACTGTTTTGTCCCCCTGTTACGTATTGTCTAGTCTGTATTTTTATTTAGTGTACCTTGCTGGTTTTCTTTCCAGTTGCAACGTGCTGTTTTGTTTCTTTGTCTTATAATTATGCCTTTTTCGTTGCTTCAATAGAACAGTGTAGCTGTATGTTATAGATGAAAAACAAGGATTTTGTCGTAGTTTATTAAAAAAAATTCGGGGTACTTTTTTGTACAGAACTCATCATGAGAATATCCCATCCTTCTCCAGAATATTATTTTTTATAATTGGATAATACACGTTTGTAGGTAAAATCATGGTAGAAAGGTGAAAATAATTAATTTAAACTTTTGTCAATTACTGTATACCATTTGTTTCTGTATATAAGTGATTTATTGAGTATGTATTAAAACATCCTCAAATGGATTCACTTGCAACTCAGAAATCACAGAGGGTCCATAATATCTGATAATCTGAACAATCGTTTTAGGCAACTATACTTCTGTACCAATATTTTAATCAAAATAACCGTTTCCTGGTCGTTGTCCATATTGCCCAATGATGCCTAAAGAAGCATTCGATTCCTTCTTTGGGGTATGCGAGGGAGTCAAGCAAGTAAAACAAATTAAACTGCAGGTCTTATTATTATTGTATTCTGGTGAAATATCACATTATAACATTTACAAATTTTGAAATGCAAAAAATAAACAAAAATAAATAAATAAATAAATAAAAAATAAAATGCAAACACAGAAGATATAAGATGTTCAGATCTTTATTAAAGCGTATCTATATACGTTGCAAATTTAACCTAAGTTTATTACGAAAAAATAACTTGATATCCATATTTTAGTTGTCTGCTCCCCTCCCTGGAAATAAAATTTACTCGCAGTTCTGGAAGTTTATATTAAGCATATTTTCCGCTAAAGTGTTCAAAATATCATGTTCGAGTCGCTCATAGTATCACACCGTATTTGGAGGGATTCAGACTCGTTTAGTCTGAAATGACTTTTATTTTATTAAAATAACTTCGGAGTTATGTGTAGGCTATTTTACTTAAAATATACGTTACTTAAACTCTACTCAGGAGAAAAACTGTTTTTGAACATTATAAGAACGAACTTAAGTATGTTGGATGATGACTTATCAAGTATGGGGAGCGATCATGGTGATGGATATTTTAAGTCAATAGGTTTGAAAACTTGCACGACTAAGAAAAAGGCGGAAATACATAGAAGATATTGCTCAAAAATCAAGTGTTGTTAGAAAAATCACCCATGCATTGTTTTATGTTCTGAAACTATTAAAGTTAACTATTCTGAATGATTTTCGTGAACTCTTTGTGGTTGGTATTTTCCCATTTATGAGACCAAACTAGAACACTATATAAAGCATGCAAAATTATTTGTTGCCGTAAACCGATGGTGATGGTTAATGCATAATTGTGTGTATATCTTGATATGAGGAGGTGCTTTTTGATATGAGGAGGCATTCCAAATTGTGTGTATCTCTAGCATATCCTACAACTGAAACATTGCTCCCTTTAGACACAAATCAGTATATATTAGTTTAAAAATAATGCCGACTGGCTGACCCTAATTTCTTTGGCATGTTATACGCCAATAGATAACATAATGGTTATGCATATCTAATGCATAACAAATCACTGGCAATTTCACCATTTTGAGCAAAAACGTAAAATTTGATGTTCAGATGTGCCATGAATTAAATTTGACCACCCACCCTTGCTCTTTTCCCTGCTCCGTTGGAAAAAAAATCTGGTGCTGCTACAGTGTGACTGTGTTTTAGTTTAGTGCTTCCATTTCACAGTTTCTGTGTTTTTAGGGAGGGCAAGCGTAATTCGATATCCAAGCAATAATGTAAGTTTGTGGTTAAAATGCATATCCAAGCATAACATTTTAACATACATGCAACGACCTGAACATCATGTAAAAAGATCAATGGACGATTTTTGAAAGAGTTTCAACAAAATAATTTTTTTAATAACAGGCGATGGTTTTTAAGGTATGAACATTATTTTAGAAGCTATATTTTGATACAGAAGCCTGTAGTAAAATATAAGAAAAACACTATTCCGGAATCGATTTTGCATGAATAATTTTTCTTATTGCTTTATAGATGGGCGTCTTCAACATTGCGTTGATTTGCCTTGTGGTGGCATTGATCTGTGATGGCAAGCAGGCCGGCAAGCAGCAGTCAGGCCCGCAGTCAGGTCAGTGGCATATATTTCTATTTAAAAGAGGGGGAAGAGTGGAACCCTTTTGGTAGTGTAACCCTATTGGTTTAGGATATGGATTTTCTTCAACCAATTATGTACAAATGGACGTTTTCAACATGCGGGTTGCTGCGTTGCTTTGCCTTATGTTGGCTTTCATCTGTGAGGGCCAGCAGCAGCTAAGTAGTCTTAATCCGTTGGGGTGCGACAGTGCATCCCTATGAAGTTTTCACCTTTTTTCGCACGTGGCTGTGATATGTTATGATAGAGCGTTAAGGGTAGATTAGCTATTGTTGGTCGAAGCAGCCAAAACATTTTCATTGGCTTTCATATGCTTTGTTTTTCATTATCTAAATCAATATATTATTAAAAGATAACACTTTGATGTTTTACCAAAGTTCATTCTACAAATCATATACTTTGAAAACTTGCGTGATTTATTGTTGTTAATGGGTTATGCACGTTTTACAAAAGTATTGTTGTTTCAGCCCTGTTTACAACATAACTCAAGAACTACAACACCAAAAGTATATCTGTGATATTTGAATTTTTCTACACACTCGCTATGAAATGATCAATGCAATTTTGCCAAAGCTCACTGCCATTCACAAAATGCTGTGAACTACCAAATGGCAACAGTTTAAGATAGTTGCTAGCCTTAAAAGAGTAGCGTAGGGCAGATGCGCAGTTTACGCCGCCTATTAAAACAATGAATAGTTTTTCAATTATAATTGATTTTCAGATATCAATTTTTGCAACATAAGATGTTCTCATCCACACTGTTCTAACCCATGTCAAAATGGAGGCTCTTGTACAGATGGAACAGGTTCTTTTACCTGTGCATGTGCTACTGGATACACTGGAGACACATGTGACACAAGTAAGGGAAAGAATAAGCTTTCTTTGTGTTTTTTTGCGCCATTTCACTAACTAAAAATTATGACAAGACAAAGGATTGAGAAGATATTGTCAGATTAGAAGAGATATTCGTGTCAAATTCGAGGTGCTTGTGAAAATTGAGCCGGGCATACAGGCGTGTAGCCAGCATTGTCATTCCGGGGGGGGGGGGAAACCGTCAGTATCTTGCCTATTCTTACGCCCTCTCTCCTCCGTTCCCTTTTCTCTTTCCCTCTCCTTTCCATTCTTTCCCTCTTTTCTCCCCCTCTGTCTGGTCCCCATTTTTCCGCTTTTAGGTGGGTGGTTTAATGCAAGGGTTATCTAACAATGGAATTTCAAGTAAACCTAGAAAATTTGGACATAAAATATGGTGCATGCAATGCCCACAGGGATCCCGATCAGGGAATGTGCTTAAATGTAATTAGGCCAAAAATTACATGCCCCAAAATTACCCCACATATCCACAGATCACGAGATACCGGGCTCGGGGCGCCCGTAACGCTAATAACAAATATCTTCTGCTAGTGTTAATGTTGTATACACATATCCATACAGTTGAACCTCGAGACTGCTTCGATATTCAACAAGCCGGTTTCGATACGAGTGGTGTATACACTATTTACCCAGCATCCCAAGGACCAATTGAAGTTTACTGTGACATGGTGACTGATGGCGGTGGATGGCTGGTAAGATGAACTAACCAGATAAATATATAAAGAATTGAAATAAATAAATAAATAAATAAATAAATAAATAAATAAATAAATAAATAAATAAATAAATAAATAAATAAATAAATAAATAAATAAATAATTGAATATTCGAAGTAATTTGTGTACTCCCTCTCAATACAATTTTTTTGTGACAAGATACCATAGATTGGACCCCTAATTACTGGAATCACCGAAGCAGTCATATGGAGTAATTCCTGCTACTTATAGGGAAAATCAGGCCCGAAACACTACGGAGCTAGTTTGAGGACATTCCACGCACACAGTACACAGTACAATATATTATTATATATGTGTGATTATTAATAAATTAATAAATTATTGTGCAAACCCGTGCTAATCTCATACACAACCAGTTTGTGCCGTTCCTGACATAAAGTCTGGCCCAAAACATGATGCAGTCATGTCTACAGTAGAATTCAACTCGACCTTTGCAGGACTTAAACCCCATTAAAAGCTATTAAACCAAGATAACACTCATTGAAAACAGCTCAACTGATTAAATCATATCTTCTCTGGTTAAATACACACAACATATGTGTCTGCTTTACACGTACAATGGAGCAATGAGCTGGGATTATACTTTCAGTTGGGTGAACGATTATAAAGCGAGCGCTAGAGAACAATTGTGTGTGGTCTTTGTTTACGAAATGATACAATACGTGCTTATTGTTAACCAGCGTTCTTGAAAATGAGAAACATGGTGGTTTGCAGACTTAACACGGTTTGGAAACAATTTCTTCATATTTTTGGTGTTATCTGTCGTTTACATATCCTTCCTAAATTTCCAAACATCTAAATTAGCTAAAATTTAGGACATACAAAACTGTATTGTCTATTTTAGAAGAGAACTTTCCAAACATCTAAATCTAAATCAGCTAAAAATTTAGGACATGTTACAAAACTATATTTTCTAGAACTTTAGAAGAGTACTTTTAATATTGGCCGGTTATTTTTCACACAGCGACGTTAACTAGGCATATCCCCATACTTTTAACGTAGGCTATTTGTAGAGGTTACGCGTCAATGGGAAAGAGCACTGTGTATTGTGTATAGGAAAACGGACAGTAACTGCAGTATGAACTAGGCAAAACTTAATATTTTTAGGCCTATAACACAAAAACAACATCTCTTTATAGGTTTTTCAACGTCGAAAGGATGGTACCGTGAACTTTTTCCGCGACTGGAATTCATACAAGCAAGGATTCGGAGACAGAGACTCAGAGTTTTGGCTCGGAAATGATAGCATATTTGCAATAACAAACCAAGGCACCTACGAGCTGCGTGTAGACATGGAAGCCAATAACGGAAATAGCGCCTATGCTCTTTACAGCGAATTCCTTATCGGAGATGAGAACGCCAATTACAAGCTGACTGTTGATGGGTATGATGGAACTGCAGGTAATTCAAGCGATCAATAAGTCATTTATTCAATCGATCAATCAGCTGCTAATCAATTAATTGAAATAGATCTATTGATCGCGTTATCCGGGTGAGACAATCAATAACCAATTAAAGAATTGATCAATCAATCTGACAATAAATTGACTGAAAAAGCACGTGACCCTTCGCGTCGTATAAACTTGTGCACTTGCTCAATGAGCTATTTAGGACCATGTAAACTTTTCAGACTAAAAGTAATTCTTCGAATCGAATATACACCTAGTAGCATATTTTCATGATTTTGGCGCTGCTGGTATGTAATAATTCATTACGATTTCTTTTTTTAATACTATTTCTATATGAAATTCAACAACTTCATTATGGTCAGGTCTTATATTGGTTATATAAAGGGCCCGTGATTTTTTGTGTTAAGCGATTTAAAGATATCCGTTACGGTTAATGTTTAATTATAGTGAGCAAGTCACGTCTCCGGACAAATTTTGACCGGGCAGAATTTATACGCCAAAGTACCGTACATCTGCTCCCGATATAAACATACTAAGGGACGCGCCATTTGATTCTTTTAGTGAGGGGATTTTTTCGTCTCAATAGTGGGCACACTTTTATTTTCGTCTCACTAGTGGGCGAAGTTTTATTTAAAACAAATCCCATGTCACCCCATACAAATCAAATGGTGCACCCTAAATGAGAGACGCGCAAACATGGTAGTTACTCTTTGTTCTACCCACATCATACATAATTAATTTTGTGGTTTCACGTCATCGACTACTGCATGCATACTCTATTCATTGGCGTGCTGGTATGTCGGGAAATGTACCTAATGGGAAAAAGTTTGGGTTTACCTACTACGGGGAGCAAAGCGATTCGGAAATATTCAGTCCAAGAGAGTGCCAAATATGGATCAGGAGTATTACATAATAATACCCTGCTATGACAATAGCTGCACTAGGTTAATCGTATAATCTCCTTATGTGGTTAGCATGGCTGGGCCAGGAAATCCACAAGGTCAGCCAATGTATGTACATGTATTCGGTACATGTGCCATATCTTTACAATGGGTGATAAATTTCTGGTTTGTTTTATTTCAAAACGCAACAGTCGATATTCTAAAGCTTGGTCCAAATCCAAGAGAAGAACCAACTCTAGTAATTTATGTGGTTTCAAATTATATCGGCCGTTGCCTTTTTGATAGAAATGGTGTTTGTTGATGTGCACAGTTTCCCATTAGATCATAACATGCTGTTGTACATCCAAGGTCAAAGGTCTTTTAATCCATATTTGGCGTTGTTCTGGGACTGATATTTGAACCCCCTTTTTTAAACCTGCTGATGCCACTGCACTGACTCTATTTATGCTATTTGTACCACCAGGTGATTCCTTAGGTACGCAAGATCAATACCAATTTTCAACAAAAGATGAAGACAATGATGGCAGTGACAGTAGAGATTGTGCTGTCATCCGTACCGGTGCTTGGTGGTACAAAAAGTGCGGTCATTCTAACCTCAACGGAGTCTACGGAGACAATAGAAGGTATAAAGGTATATTTTGGATGACATTTAGAGGTAACGAGGAATCCCTGAAACGCACGGAGATGAAGATCCGACCAGTAACAACATCTTAAGGGTCGATTTATCGACGGCGAATAATCAATATCGAAAACTCTCAATTAGTATTCATTATTCAATGTTTCAAGTCATTTTTAGTGTATTGACGAATATTATCAGTTCTATTCACCACCGAATTGTTGGCGAACAGTAATCGATCGCCATTCGTTTGCAAATACCTATTTGTCAACAAACGCTCGTTAGAACTATATGAAAATAAGATGATACTAGTTAAAAGTGTTCGACATCAAATAAATCATTTCAGATATTCGTAAACAATTTAATTAAAATACTTTTAATTTCCAAATAATAGAATTAGTTTAGAACTATTTCCAAATATATTCGGCACTTTTTCTTTCAAAATTAAATTAAGGAAGCTGATTTTTTTGCACAATTATTACATTTATATCCGAGTGAATGTTCATCCTCACGACCGGTGGTATACCACCCGGACTCCCAACCCCCTCCCCTCCTATGGCTGGTGGTGTACCACACGTACCCCACCCTTCCCTCCGCATGACTGGTGGTATACTACGCGGCCACCAAACCCCATCCCCTCCTCATGGCTGGTGGTGTACCACTCGTATCTCCAACCCTCCCCTCCGTATGACTGGTGGTACACAGCATCATCATCCTATACCTTCGTGTCAAAAATTGCCGTGGATAGTACGGCGAGTCCTCTCTTTCTTCAAAAGCTACGCATGGCGAATTTGTTCGAGATAGGCCGAGCGACTCAGGCTAAGCATATCAATTGCACAATATGAGATACCGCAGCGTTTCCATTCATACACGTTTATGCAATCTGTACATGCTCAGTACCCCATATGGTGTTGCTATTACAAGAAAATTTGATTTGTTGTCAGGTAAAACGCAGGATTTGTTTCCAATACACTAACTGGAAATGCAACACACTAATAAGCGGGGATAGCTGTTTGGTGTAGACATATTTTACTGCATTTTCAGCGTAAAGATTTTAAATCGTGCATCAAAATTGTGATATATTAAACTTTGAGAAAATTATTTATGAAAAAAAAAAAAAAGCCCATTCAGCTAAGACCACGGTGCTGTACACTGGCTATAGAATATTAAATCACAAATCTATAATACAATACATCACAGTGAATAGCTATAAAACTTTCTTTATCTCACTCGTCACTGAGCGATCTAGCGATCGGTTTCTAGCCAATCAGATAGGACTCCTTTTCGTGGGTCCGGAAAGGCGAGGTCTCTTATTAGTGAAATACCAATCGCCCGTTACTCACCAAAGGAGTATTAGGACGTGATTCATTTCAGGGAAAAAGTATTTATTTAGACGCTGTCGACACTGTCTGGTATACCATCCGGACTCCCAATCCCTTCCCTCCCCTCCTCATGGCTGGTGGTGTACCACCCGTATCCCCACCCCTCATATCCTCATGACTGGTGGTATACCACCCGGACTCCCAACTCCCTCCCCTCCTCATGACTGGTGGTGTACCACCCGTATCCCCACCCTCGCCTCCACTTGACTGGTGGTATACCACCCGCACCCCCAACCCCCTCCTCTTCACATAGCTGGTGGTATACCACCCGTATACCTAACATAATAAAATATAGAAAGAGAATTTTTTCAATTGCACTGCTGTAATGAAAATTAGTTTAGGCTGTATTTATCTAGAGCGCCACACTCAGTGGAGTAAATCGCTGACAGTTCCAGTTGAAATCCATACACCCCATATGGAAGACACCGCATTACGCTTCCACACAGGGGATCTGAATTTCAAATGGGGTTACCTGAATGGAAGACTCCATTTGAAATCTACACCCCTGTAGAGATTAAGGTTATGTCTATGATGTATCAGATGTATGGATTTTAACCGGTATAGCCCATGCCATGAGTTACCGCCGATTAGTTCCTTGAAAAGTCCTAAGTCGCCCTATTGTTATATCCTGAAAGCCTGTAACAGTTGACCTTTTCGGTAAATAAGTTCCTTGCGTTAGACCCGAGATGTCGTCATTTGACGTCACGCCGACCTGCAATGAGCAGTAACGTTGTTCGTTAAACGATGTGTGCATCGGCGTGATGTCAAATGACGACATTTGGGGTACATATATAACCGCAAGGAATTATGGGATATACCGAAAAGGCCAATTCATCGATGAGCATTATCTTGACTGCGTAATTCAATAATGTCCAACGTGCGCAATATGAAGATGTATAGGTCTACGTATCAATAAATTGCGCAGTAAATGTGTCATCGATGCAAACATAAAGGCTTTCATGATTTACCGAAGAGGTCTCATCTCATCAAGAAGTCAGGAGCACCAAAGAATTTAAAAATTAACCGAGACTTTGAATTAAGGTGAAGGTTGACTATAATACTCTACACCGAGGTTCCTAACGACTTCGGCAATGTGACAAAAAACTGACCGGCGGTAACTTGATGTATTTTCAAAAATATACGATTACGTTAATATTATTCGGGTTTTGTAAGAGGTAAGCTAGCTTTTTATTAATCTTTCTTTTGAATGGTCAATAAAATTCTATACTGCATATCAATTCAAAGATAAAATTCCTGTTATACACGGTGTGTTTCTTTAATAATAATAAAAAAAAACCTTTAAAACCAGAAATTCGACATGTTAGCAAGCATATTCGTAACAAATCTAACGGTCATGACGGTGTACAATTATGAAATATGAACCGTATAAAAGTCAAATATATAGAGACCATTGGCGACCCAGTTTATTTTTTTCAAGTATTAGAAAAGAGCCTGTAGTTTTATATTCCGCCGGGAGCCACGCGCAAGACGCATAATTTGAGACCATTTTCATTGCAATTGGATCATTTTGATCTTTTTTTAATGCTCATCCACTCCCTATATTTCCATGTCCCTCCGTCACTGCTGTGGTTAGATTTGAAATTAGGGTTATATTAATACCGTCACTGTACTATGTGTTTCTTGGTTAATAAAACTGTTGAAGCTATTTTGTTGAACACCGGAAGTGACCCCTTAATGACCTTTGACCACATTTTTATTTACAATTATAGACATTGGATGATTACAATGCGTGAGTGCAAGTGGCGTTACTCTGACCCTAATAAAAATATCACATTTAAAACTGGGTAACCACAATTCATGTGTAAACATACCATTACTGTCCTATGCTTTTATTAGCTAATAAAATTTTTGAAGGTATTCCGTTTTATACCGGAAGTGACCCCGTAATGACCTTTGAGCCTAAATCTGTGTACACATCATAGATATTGGGTAATAGCAATGCATGTGTGCAAGTGGGGTCACTGTCCTACGTAATTTGCGGGAGAAGAAGCATTTTAAAGGTATTTCGTTTGATACCGGATGTGACCCCTTAATGACCTTTGACCCCAAATACGTGTACACCCCATATACACTGGGTATTAACAATCCATGTGTGCAAGTGGCGTCACTACCTTTCATAATTTGCAGGAGAAGTAGCATTTTAAGTTGAAAACACGTTTATCGTTTATGAAACATTATGACCCCTGTGTGACCTTTTTGACCCCCACCCACTCACCGAGGGCCCACCCGAAGATGTTTTACTTTAGTCATATGGTGATGCGTGTGTCATAATGAATAATGCCAATGACTAAATTAAACACACTGCTTGGTCAGGGCCATAGCTAGTGTTCATGTATCCCCGTAGAACAGTACGCACCGAAGCGGAACATACCAGCCGTGAACTTGTGACAACACTGGAGCCCGGGCAGTGCACTGCAGCAATAATCGTGATTTGTTATCGTGAGTATTAGCGGCTAGCTGTTATTTGTGAGCAGTGCCGCCGACAACGGGGAGTGTTACCCCCGGGCCAGGGGTGCTAGGGGGCCTGTAAAATGTAAAGCAAAGAAAAGGGACCTCAGGGCCCGGTAAAAAAAGGAAAGAAAAGATACAGCGAAATTAAAACATCTTTTCGTTGCTTTACCATACGTGCCAACTAAGCTCTCTTTTCTTGTCCATTAGGCATAAGGTATCTTTTCCTTGCTTTTTACGGGCCCTCCGCGATCCGAGGTCCCTTTTGTTCTTTGTTCATTAAGCTTTTTTTCTTATACATGCTCACTAAGGTCTCCTTTTTCTTTGCTCTTTTACAGGCCAACTATGGTCTCTTTTCTTTGCTTTTACGGGTTATGTTTCTTTGCTCTTTTACCGCCCATAAGAAGTGAACAAAAAAGAGGCGTGCATTACCAATACAAGATAGCCTAGTGACACGCACTTTGTAATAAACATTTCACTTGAATTATGGTACTCTCTGCTTTTGCCACAATGATCATCCTCGTTATAATGAAGACTTCGAGAAATCAGGGGAGTGCAACTTAATCGTGGCTTCACGCGCAGTTCTACGGTGTCTGATCTCCGCCAAATCCCCCCTTTTATTATTTATTCCCCGATTTTTAATTACCCCACCCCGTTTTGCAGATACTCCCCCCTTTTAGTAAATAGTTCCCCTTTTGTAAATAGTTCCCCTTTTTACAAATAATTCCCCTATTTAATTCCCCCTTTTTAAAAATAGTTCCCCCTTTTACAAATAGCTCCCCCTTTTTACTTTCCCCCTTTTTGTAAATAGTTCCACCTTTTTGTAGATAGTTGTTCCCCTTTTTAATTTTCCCCCTTTTTTAAATAGTTCCTCCTTTTACAAATAGCTCCCCCTTTTTACTTTCCCCCTTTTTGTAACTTTAGTTCCACCTTTTTGTAGATAGTTGTTCCCCTTTTTAATTTCCCCTTTTATTACAAATAGTTCCCCCTTTTTACTTTCCTCCTTTTTGTAAATAGTTCCCCCTTCTAACAAATAGTTCCCCCTTGTTAATATCCCCCTTTTTTGCAAATAGTTTCCTTTTTGCAAATAGTTCCCCATATTTACCTTTCTCCCGCTTTTCACAAATATATACCCATTTTAAATAATTACTCCCTTATTAAATAATACCTTTTTGTTTGGGTACTCCCCGTTTTCCGTGCGTAGGCTTTGCCAGTAAGCCTGGACCCTGTATGGTACCGTACACTCACTAGAGCTCATTCCACTACATCCATTTATTGGAAAGGCGTTCGACATGAATTTGGATACCAACGTAACTAGATTTATAGCCTGTAGTGCAAGCGACCTCTACATTCAATGGGTTAGGGATCCGTCAACCTTTATGCATGTGTATATAGAGGTTTTGCTCCGATTTTAATAGGGCTGATGAAATGTTCAGAAACGGGTGAAACATGACATGTTTTGTAAACGTCTCACTCAACTACGGTTATGCTGGGCAAATTCCCCGGGGCAAATTCATATAGCAAATGTTTGAAAGAAGTCTGTAACAAGCAAACAAATGAACAAACAAACAAACACACACATGTGACTTGATTATCTGAACCCGGGGGGGGGGGGCACTTCAATTTGAAATGGATATAGGTGTAGGGCTGGCACTTTCGCACTAAGGGGCATTCGGTGAGAGCAAAATGTAAAAAATGAGAACGTGACCTTTTTTTTGAAACGGAATCTTTGGGTGAGAACCGAAACAGCGCCACAAAAACCTCGAAAGTCGAATTTTTAGCTCTAAATGGCCTCAAAATTTCTTTGTTTTTTCAAAATAAGTAACAAAATCAGTGATAAATGAAAGTTGCTGTTCAAATTGAACTTGTAAGGGTCTTTGGGTGACAGATCAAATGGAAAAATAGGGGGTCTTCGGGTGACAGAGCTGGGACAGAGCATGCATGTGTTCGTAAAAAAATATGGGGTCTTTGGGTGACAGCGATGCTGAAAATGGGGTCTTAACAGCCCTACATACGCGTCACCTGCAAAGTTGAAGTCCCCCCCGGATCTGAACACCCGACTATAAATGCACAAAGTAGGCCTATGTTTTCAAGCATTGCCTTTGTTTGTTTTATTTTGTATGCGGATATATCAGTTCAGACCAGTGCTCAGTCTACCACGCAAATTTGTGGTAGAATTTTACTAAATGATGACATCTGCAATCTTTTTAATACATGTAGGCCTATTAGGCCTATAATAAATGAAAAGATTTGTATTTGACATCGCGAGTTGGAGGAATTTTTAGCAGAAAATGGCCGATAATCGGATGTGGTATTTTGAGTTTTAACATCAAGAGACGGTTTTAACATGTTTAACATTAACATTATGGTTTAACACCTTGACTCAAGGACTGAACTGGCAGGATTCAAGCCTAAAGCGAAACATTACTTATGCTGTGTGTGTGTGTGGGGGGGGGGGATTTTCAAATCATGTCTTTTCCTTACGTACTGTCTATTTGTACGGCGGTGTCAATCAAAAATCAATAATTGGTAATCGATAATCAATAATCGATTATCAATTATCAATGATCGATTATCAATATCATGATTGGGCCTACTATTCAAATACCATTAAAAAATGATGTGAGGGATGAATTTCAAATCAGGCCTTTTCCTTATGGACTGTCTATGGACTTGTATGGCGGTGTCAATCAATAATTGATAATCGATAATCAATAATCGATTATCAATTATCAATAATCAATTATCAATAAAGATAATCACAATTTTCAGAATGTTAAAGATTTTTTTTTCAAATTATAAAATTTAAAATTTGGAACTTTTTTCAAAATTTCTAAAATTCCCATTTTCACCTTCATTTTATGCGAATTTTTGTTGAAAAATTTGTTCTGAATTCGAAAATTGGAGCGCTTGTCTTGAGGTCTTTCCAGAGTTCAAAAAGTGTCATTGCCACTTTCAATTATAACAATCTCCATGGCAACAAGCACGTGATCCCAGAATTTCAAGGATGCCAGACAAATAGTTTTAGAAATAGCTCAACTTGAAGATTGCATTTAATACAGCAGTGAATGGAGATTTTTTTCATAACATTGCGATTATCTCGAAAAGTGTGTCAACAACAAGCAATGCATTTTTGGTAAATTTATTTTTTGAACACGCAATAGGCGGTTCTTAACTTAAAAAAAAAGGAAAAGAAAAAAACTTCTTTGGAAAGTGGAGATTAGTTACATTAGAATCCTATGAACACATGATTAGGTAATTAAAACAATCAAAATGAGACAAAACAGTACTCTGTATACCATTACTTGTCGAACACGATAGGATTTCAGGTAATATTACTTAGAAAGTTTTCTCATAGCGCTAATATTCTGTTTGCTTCCTTCAATAGCTAGCTTTTGATTCAACAAGTATAACTTGGGGGGGGGGCGGTGTCCAACCTTCAAGTAATTATTTTGTGTAAGCTAACCCTAAGCCTATTCATAACCCTAATCCTAACCCTAATTCTAACAATAATCCTAACCCTAAACTAACCCTAACCAATCACTGACAGTGCCTGTTTCAAGTCTACAAGCCTCCATGCACGATCGTCTGCCGAATTCTACTACCTGCTTATTGCACAGGTCACGGCAGCCCTGTGACCTTTCCGGAAAAAGCCGAGTGGCAGGTTTTTCAAATAAATATTTTCTGTGTAAAAACTGTACCATCAGATAGGTAATGGAATATATGAATATTAACTGTACATCTATCATAACAATTTTTGATATTTTTAGGTAAATATAAGTTCGTAATGTCAAATTTGAAATCCTTGTGGTCGACTTATCCAAAAAAGTGTCTTTGTACACGATTTTAGGTCCTCTTGTCCAAAACTAAATTTTTCAAGATGGTGCCGGCCACCATCTTGGATTTCTGGGTGAAAATGATGCCGTAATGTCAAACTAATGTCAGAATCGAAATCCTTGTACTTGACATATCCGAAAAAGTGTCTTTGTGCATGACTATAGGTGCTCTGGTTCAAAACTTAAATTTTCAAAATGGTGGCGGCTTCCATTTTGGATTTTGGCCTCTAGAGAAAAATGCCGGGATTTTGGCGAGGGACATGGTGGCTATTTTTTTCTAAATGGTCCATAGAAGTCGAATCAATCGTCAAACCTTACTAGCCAGAGAGTGGTCACCAAATTGAAGTTTTTCACCTAACTAATATCACGATATTTCAAGTATAAACGAATCCAACGAGCCAAGTCATGGTCAGGATTTGGTCGGACATCTTTGGGTAGCCGCTTGCACCAACCTAGTGTTTTGAGCGTCCAATTGTGCAAATAAAAGCCGCCTAACACCTAGAGAAGATGCAAGGACAAGAAGTACATCATAGCATAGATACCGCGTGTAGTTAATCCGATTATTATGTATTAAGGTGTAAAACGGGTGTGATGGAATGCAGTTTAAAACTTCCGCCAAGGCCGAATCATTTCACATTTTGAGTGCATTGTAGCCGACGGCTACCCAACAAAGGCTGCTAGTCAGGTGTAGGAATGCGTGAATTTAGATTCGTCTATACGATCGAAACCTTCATCAGGGCTAATATAACACTCCACATGGTTACAGTACAGGCGTAATTCTAATAGCCTAAAAGCACAACATGTAATGAATCCACGCGCACCAAAAAAGCGGGGCGAAACTAAAAATCAGGGAATCTAATTTGAAAAGGGAGAAAGTAAAAATGGGAGAAACCATTCTTCAGTGTAGGAAGAGATTTAAAAAGAGGCAAAATATTTTTAAAAGGGGAGAACTATTTGTAAAAAAGGTGAAAAGGGGAAAGTAAAAAACGGGGAAGTGGGCCCATTTGCAAAAAGGGGAAACTATTTGAAAAGGGGGAAGGTAAAAAACGGGGAAATGTTTGCAAAAAGGGAAATTATTTGAAAAGGGGGAATGTCAAAAAGGGGGAACTATTTGCAAAAAGTGGATTTATTTGAAAGAGGGGGAAACTTTTTGAAAAGGGGGAATATCAAAAAGAGGGAACTATTTTCAAAAAGTGGATTTATTTGAAAAAGGGGAACTATTTGCAAAAAGGGGAAAGTAAAAAAGGAGGAAACTCTTTGAAGGGGGGGGGGGAGTCAAAAAGGGGAACTATTTGAAAAAGGGGAAAGGAAAAAGGGAACTATATTTGCAAAAAGGAGAAACTAATTGAAAAGGGGGAGATAAAAAAAGGTCCAAATTTTAAATAAGGTCCGCTAGTCCGAATTTAAGAAAGAAAGAAAGAAAAAAAGAAAGAAACAAACAAACAAACAAAGAAAGGAAGGAAGGAAGAAAAAAAGAAAGAAAGAAAGAAAGAAAGAAAGAAAGAACTAGACTAAGCTGTGGTCTAAGACCACGAACACAGCCGTGTTGTGACCCCTTAATGACATTTGACCCCAAAATCTACGAAAACCCCACAGGCATTGCCTAATGTCAATGCATGTGTGCACATAGTATCACTCTGCCATGTTATTTGTGACAGAAGGGACATTTTGAATGTTTTGTCTTGGACCGGAAGTGATCCCTTAATGACCTTTGACCCCAAATAAAAAAATATCACATACACATTAGGTAAATATAATTCATGTGTGCACATACCGTCACTCTCCTGTGTTTTTCTTAGCTAATAAATTTTTTTGAAGGAATTTGGTTTTATACCGGAAGTGACCCCTTAATGACCTTTGACCTCAAAAAAAAAAATACCACATACATTAGGTAAACATAATTCATGTGTGAACATACCGTCACTTTCCTATGTTTTTCTTAGCTAATAAAAAATTTGAAGGAATTTGGTTTTATACCGGAAGTGACCCCTTAATGACCTTTGACCTCAAATCTGTGTATGATTCATAGACACTGTGTAATAGCAATGCATGTGCGCAAGTTGCATCACCGTCCTACGTAATTTGTGGGAGAAGTAGCATTTTGAAGCTATTTCGTTTTATACCGGAAATGACCTCTTAATGACCTTTGACCTTTGACCTCAAAAAATACCACATATACATTAGGTTAGCATAATTCATATGTACACATACCGTCACTTTCCTATGTTTTTCTTAGCTAATAAATTTTTTTGAAGGAATTTGGTTTTTTACCGGAAGTGACCCCTTAATGTCCTTTGACCTCAAATCCGTGTATGATTTATAGACACTGGGTAATAACAATGCATGTGTGCAAGTGGCGTTACTGTCCCTACGAAATTTGTGGGAGAAGTAGCATTTTGAGTTGAAATCACGTTTTTGACCCCTGTGACCCCTACGTGACCTTTGACCCCACGAAATTCATGTGACATGTAGGGGCCTGGTCAGTGATGATAGTCAAAATCGATGAATGCATGTAAATGCTAGAGCAAATGTAATGGTCGGCAGAAGAAGAAGAAGAAGAAAGAAGAAGATCCTGTAAGAAAAAAGACACAGCCGTGACGTTAAGAAAGAAAGAAAGAAAGAAAGAAAAAATTAAAGGAAGAAGGATTTATAGATAAAGTAATCAATGAAGAAATAAAATAAATAGAAAAGTTTGTATTTTAGACATTCATAATAGTTGTTGTTGTTGTTTTGAATTATATCCATTACTATTGAGGCGATGGTGTATATTTGATTGCAATTTCATTCATTCTGCAAAACCTACATCAGTAATTTTTAAAAGGAATAAATATTCAAATACTTTAAAACAGCATCTATACCATGTATACTTTTTGTGTCTTTAGAACATAAATATACAGTTTTCATCGATTTGGAAACTTATTGGGTTACTTGCATTGTTTCCTTTCTGAAAATGTATATACTTTTATGTACTTGCCATCATTACTTTTAAAGAAACAATGCAAAACATGAACAATGTTGTGAACCTGTGTGCGCCTACTCAGGTAACACGCTATATTTGATCAAACACCTCCAATACATTTTGAGACCGGTGTATGGTGGCGCTGATCAGGTTCTTTAAAGAAAATTCGGACTAGCGGACCTTATTTAGAATTCGGACTAGCGGGCCTTATTTATCATTCGGACTAGCGAACCTTATATAAAATTCGGACTAGCGGACCTTATTTAAAATTCGGACTAGAGCTCCTTTTTTGATCCGGATTAGCGAACCTGATTAACAATTCGGACTAGCGAACCTTTTAATAAATTCGACCGTAGCGAACCTACGGACTAGCGAGCCTTCGGAAACCTTCGGACTAGCGAACCTTTTTTTCGGACTAGCGAACCTTTTTGCGCATTCGGACTAGCGACCGTCACGTCCTCCATTGACGTCTATGATTGCATGTTAGGCGTGTAAGGTTAGGCGCATCATCTTACGCGTATTTTGAAGGTATCCGTCATTCATAATAGAGGTTGCGATTTGCATCATTGAAACAAACGTTTACCTGTAAGGACTAAAAGACGGTACTGCGGCACGCGACTAATTTTCCCAGAGGGGCCACTCAAGTATGATAGTGTACGCATGCGTGACCAAATTTTCTTTAAACACCCCCTAAACGAGTTTTACCCGCTTGTCCCACAATTTTACCCTCCTCCAGGGATCATATTTATTGCACAGCCCTTAAGAAACAAGCGCTTGAAGAGTTTTGAAAAGGTACCCTAAACAAGTTGTTCAGTTTCAGAAAACTACCCTAATTCTTGAAAATCACTGTTGTTTAGACCCTAAATACGTCACTCGAGTCACTTGCCTTGCCTAAAAAAACACCCCCTTTTCCTTTTCTTTTTGGTCACACATGCGTACAGACAATTTATGTGAGTGCCCCCCAGGTTAATTTTCCATACAAAAAAATACCGTTTCAAATATAAAGTCATGGTATATACATGTACCGGTCCTGAATCTGCAGAAATATTATTTTCGAGCGGCAAGTTATTTTTGAGCGGCATGTTAGTCCTGGTTTATAGCCCTAATCAAAAGTATGGTTAGTTAGAATAGACATGAGGCCCATGTATTTAGTCCTAGACCGCTAAATGTCTTATTAGTAGCCATTCTGTGGCCAGATGTCTTCTGTAGCAAAAAGTATTGCAATCCAGCTTGGAACCGAGACTAGCGGTGGGTAGCCCGTATAAACGCCCACTATCCCTCTAAACACGTTACAAACACATACCTGCCGCGTTTCCCAAGCCAGAAACGCCCCAAATATCAGCAGCAAAGCTTTATAGCTGTATAATGTTGCCAACCAGTAGATGTCGTGCTTACAAGAACAGTATTCGTAGTATGGTATCAGTCGCTGATTTGGTACTTGTGGATCGTCCTGTGTGTAAAATGTGCATAATTATAATTAATCCAGTAAACTGGCTCCAAGAGGCTCATTGTTGCACGAAACTGCATTACAACAAGTTGTGTGACATCTCGCCGTACGTTCACAGCCAATACATTTGGAGCACCACTGGCCTCAAGACATGTCATTTATAGAAAGGGATTTGTTAGTGTATTTATTGTACAAATAACCACTTTCCTTGCTCTACAGTGTATCGAGAACAAACCCGTTATTATGCTAAATAGCCTTCCCAATTTTACGTGTTGAAGATTAAGCTAGCTGGTTTATGGGTCAAAATGTCAGGAGATTTCTGGCGCACTTGTTGTGATAATATATAAATGGTTTGCCAAATATGAGCATTATGACCAATATTTATGATTATTATATAATACGAAGCTTTTAGCTATACCACAAATTTTTAATACTGCACGGTAACACCGTGCAAGATAATTTTGATACTGAACGGGCGCGCACATCGTAGCGCGTTACGCGGCATACCTCGCTCGCGGAGAACCAAAGCAGGCGTAATTGATTGAGTTACGCAGTTTGTTGTTTTGTACCGCCGGCAAACATGATGAAAATGATTACACTAAACGACTGGATTCCAAATGGCACCCAGCATGTTTAGTTTGAAACACGCATAGAAAAAGCTTCATATTATATAATAATAATAATATTGGATGGCTTTATTTCGGGTTGTATGAGAATATACTGCACTTGCCATGAATGATATTCTTATACAACCCTCCATGTTGGCTAGAATATATGGTCAATGCCATCCAATATTATATAAATATTGCATGTTACCTATAGGCAAAATAGCCGGATGGTGTCCAAATTTGGCTAGAATATATGGTCGATACTATCGAGTGAGTTTAATATTTTTTATAAATGAACTGTAGTGTGAATAGCAGCACGCCGTCATCCACATTTACTACGAAACAGTGAAATACTTGGTTGAAATTACATCAGGTACCTGTGTCAGTTTTTTATGCGCGTACATAAATCATCATTCTTTCTTTGTTGAATTTATACAAATGGTGGATATTTATCAAAGTCATTATACAGTATTTACTCAAGTATATAGACTTGATATCTGTGTCAATGCTAATTGGTACCATGTACCAGTCTGGGCGCAGCAGTTTCCAGTTTGACTACCCACACCCTCCCACCCCCTCAGGCGGTGAAACATTGAAGACTGGCCAGAGTGAGGCGGTGTCACTATGAGGTCGATTTGTGCTCCCATACCTAAAGCTTTATATTGAACATCACTTAAGGAGAAAAATCAATTGAATGAAATATTAGGCGTCGAACTTACAATTTCATAGAGTTAACGCGTGCTGACTTCCATCGGATCGATTATATGCCACACGGCAAGAACACAGACATCGATAAGTAATAACAAGAAAACCAAGAGGAATAGTTGCTGGTCTTTTATAATCTGTAATGTCAATATGAAAAGTATCGGGGTGAAAAGTATCTTAACCCTTGTCTTATGCGGCTCATACACGATCAAAATATTGATCAATATTGGGGACCCTAGATGCAGGAGTGGATACAAAATCTACCATTGTGCGTGTTCAATGTTAGATTTCGTATCCACTCTTGTATCTAGGGCCTTTGATATTGATAAATAAGATTGAACGTGTATTCAATTTAGTTTAGTAGCACAAACTCCTATTTATTACTATATTAAATGTGGCTATTGTTATATTTGGTACTAATGTATAACTATGGGTCTATTCCAGTCAGTGATACCAAAATAAGTACAAACATTTGCAACGCAATTTCGCTATGCCGTTGTAATATGATTGAGCCTTCGCAAAAATTATAAGCAAACAAACAAAACAACAAATAAATAAATAAAAAACAAAAAGAAAAGAAATTGAGACAAATTTGTGCATCTAAGTATTAAGTTAATAGAAAACTAATTTAAGCATTGTTAGTGGCTGGAAAAATATGCCTTTTAATATAAATAAGAAGAACGGTATAAGGCACAAGTGCATAATTTCGCCATTGACCTTTGTGGCCACCACAAAGCCTTCTATACTTGACCGATAGAAGCTTAACACTGTCAAGTACGTTTGAAAATTACTCTGTTTACGGTAAATTTGCACTTGGAATATTCGAAAGAATATAAAGGGTTCACAAAAAATAACTCCCCCCATAAAATTACAAGACATTTCTTTGCATAACTTGACATACATTTCGTTGATTTGAAAAATCTAAAAACCAGTGAATAGAAGAATCATTTTCCTACCGTCCCTAAGTTCTTTCTTTAAAAATCTTTTTGTTTTGGCCAAAAATAATCACATTTTCCAAAAATGATGCTTTCAGAAAAAGTTGCACTTTTCCACATCCTATACATTTAATGTACAAAACATTCTCGTTATCAATGTTTTGATTCATTTAATGGTGTTTTTGTTTTCTTTAATTTTTATGTATACGATTACCCTGTCACCCATGCAATCATCTTGCAGTATAAAACAATGATTCATTGACATGTGTGGGTCTTTCTAGAAGATTTTATTGCACCGGTGTTTCAAAAATGGTAAAATCAATTTAGGAGTTACAAAACATTTCTTTGCATAACTTAACATTCATTTTGTTGATTTGAAAAATTTAAAAACCTGTGAATAGAGGCATCTTTTTGCTTCACTAACAAAGTTATATCTTCTTAAAATTTTTTTGTTTTGGTCAAAAATAATCACATTTTTCAAAAATGATGCTTTAAAAATTTTTGCACTTTTCAACATCCCATACATGTAATGTAAAAACTTTTTCGGTATTAATGTTACGATTGATTTAATTGTTTTGTTTTCCTTCACCTTTTTGTCTCTGAACTCTTAGTCACCCATGCAACCATCACGTAGTGCAAAATAACGATTTGTTGAACCTAATTTTGACATAAATGAGGATGTTGAAAAGTGCAACTTTTTTGAAAGCATCATTTTTAGAAAATGTGATTATTTTGGCCAAAACAAAAATATTTTTAGACGAAAGAACGTTGGGAGGGTAGAAAAACGATTCCTTTATTCGCAGGTTTTTAAATTTTTCCAATCAACGAAATGAATGTTAAATTAGGCAAAGAAATGTTTTGTAATTTTAGGGGGGAGTTATTTTTTGTGAACCCTTTATGTAGCGTCCCATGTCAAAACTAGGCACTTTTGGGCAGGGTCGTAAATGAGGAAATAGCCAAAAATATCCTACTCTCAACATTGTCAATAATATTTTTAAAGGCCGATATCTCAATTTCCAATTTTATGATACCGTAACTTACGAACTTAATATCTTCGCTTAGGAATGTCCGATTACATTGGGGAAAACGGCATTGTGGAGCAAAATATCTCTTAAGTTAAGATAGGTAAAAACCTCAAAATTGATAACCTGCCCAAAAGTGTCTGGTTTTGACGTCAAATATTTTTAAACTGTTTGTTCTAAAATCGTTAACGATAACCACGGAAGTTCATTTTAGTGGTCCAACTCGAGCGATTGAGTAAAATCGGGCATAGCTTTTGAACTGGAACAAGGAAACAAACCAGGTAAAGTTTTTCTGTTAGCCAAGATATCACTGATTCTATTCATATAACATTGTTGCAATGATCTCTTTAATTTTCTCCAACAAGCAAAAATGCAATTGCTAATCATGAAAGTCAAGTTTACGAAATGCAAGTTAATTGAGCATAACTAGTAAAGAAACCAAGTTTTTCTGTTAGCCAAGATGTTACTAATTCCATTGCATATAATATTGTTTCAATGATCTCTTTTATTTTTCTCTCAAAAGCGAAATTGCAATTGTATAATTTCTAACACAGTCTGTAATATAATACTACGAATTGAAATGAAATGAAGAGCATTAATTTGGTTTGAAACTTACAATGGTCAATTGTACAACAAATACATTTGAATAAAATTTGGCATTGTTTCTTTGTGTACTTGCTTTAGTCATGTTAGTAGGAAGCATTTATTGGTAATGCAGCCATGATTGTCATCTAGATACGTACCACTCTTTTGGGAGTTTTAAACGCCGCTATCTTGTGCACTCGCCATGTTTTAGAGAACATTGATCCGAAAGCTAAGACAAATCCCAGTGACTGGAGCCACACTCGGAGCTGGAAATATCACATAAGGAGAATGCACTGAACATATTCATGAATTATGTCGATAAAATAATGTAAAATTGTAACATTGTTAGATCAACCTGCACAATTTTAATGACTATAATTATATTTGACAAATTACAACGCAATTACCCAACCTTAAGATTTACCTGACAAAACTGAGTTACAACTGCCTCTGAAACCAGGTTGGAATCAACACCGCCAACAAAAATAGTCGCATACACCAAAATACTCCCCAGTATGATCAGGTTGTTAAGATTGGGACTGGACATTTTCACAAATCTGGATAAAAAAGTGGTAAATTAATGCACTGATAAATTTACAGGGGAAAGAAGTACCACGAATCGCACACTAGCACAGTTTAACATGAAATTAAAGTGAAACATAACATGCATAGGCAGATAAACCTGAGAATAAATTCCTAACATACTTGCCTGTTCGGGGACTTGAACCCCAGACCACCCGGGTGAACGCTCTAACTACTGAGCTACACAGACTGTCCCGCTGTCCCTAATAAACAGGACTCAAGTCTCGTACTTATGGATAATGAGCAGTCAGGGTAAACATTACAAACAACATACGGCACACCAGCGTACGAGATCAATCAATGATGCTTCCTAATAATTATATCGAGGGTTCAGAACCAGAAAGCCGTAACTCACTATGACCAGCTCTCACAAAATGAGCACAAAGTTTGCTTTTGGTCTTCAAAAATCATTATTTCCTCCACGATATCTTTTGTTTTATATTGAATTTTTTTCGTGATTAATGGACTAGTGCCGTGGCGACTTTATGTTCATTTTGTTGGAGCAGGTGATTGCGAGAAAAGGCTCATACATCGCACACTGGAACATAGAAACATTCAAATATTACCAACTAGCGCACGAGATCTTATTTTACAATCAAATTGCATGAGAAAGGTGACATGACAGTACAACATACACATCAAACTATGTTCCAACTTTACGTGATTGAATCCTGCAGTTATTGGACTATTCCAGTTGAAATCCATATATCCCATATGGAAGATATGGGGGACCGACTCCGTTTAGCTGACACATGCAATGAACTGCAAACAGCATAAAATGTTTTTGAGAGTGCGTCCTTGAATCAAACATTATTGCCAGTGGCGTAGAATTCTTGTTGACGTTGGGTGATGGGGTTTTTGACGACAGTAAAAGTTTTTGGTACCAAGGCGAATTTTGCCATATTTTGCCATATTGAATTGAAACTGGTGAAATATGGTGCAAAAGTGGGATAAATGGGCGCGAAGCACTTTTTAAAGCTAAAATGACCAAACATGAGGTTAATCTGGTCAAAAAACCACATACAATATTGGGGGATGATTGTATGAAGCACCTCCACCTATTAAGATATTTGGGGACTTATCCCCCACCCCCGGGATCTACGCTTATGTATATTGCTACTCGACCTACCTTTGATTTCTGTATCTCAAGTTCAAAACTAAAAAGGAGATCGCCAGCAGGATTCCTATACTAGCCAAAGTACTCATGGCTGCATACATGGCTACACTGATTCCGTTATGTACACGTATAACGTTTATGATAACCTTAGGAGTGTGATCTAACGGTACTTGTCCTCCTGATGAAATGAAATAAAGGAAATAAAACAAATTCTAGCATATTATTTACATTTTGAAAGCTATTCATCCGTCATTCGGATGTTAACAACAGTGCTGTCACTATAATTTTGGATTAGAAAATAGAAGAGTCACTTTTGTCCAACATACCTGGCCAAATAAAGTTCCCTACCATCTCAAAAACACCACCTTCTTCGTTATCTGTAAACATCGCCACAGGCCTCTCAAGGAATTCTGAAAAAATTAATGTAAATAGTTCTGAATTCCAACTTGGAAATATATCGTCCTGTGTCAAACTTTCCGTTTTTATCATCATACTTGTTAGACTATCACCTCACATGATCTCCGTGTTAAAATTGATGTACCAGATTCCTATTTGGGTCGCCTGCACAGGTACACCATCACCGAGGTATTTGGCTGGTACCTCGTGCAGTACCAATGGAGTAAGCATATTATTCTTATTCAGAACGCAAAATTGCCATCAGTGCCTCTTTTATATGGTGTTCCACGGGGTTACCAGTTTGGATTTCGATCCAACTCCCAACGATGTTTTGATGATGTAAACTAATTTCGTCACATTATAATGATGATAAAACTCCGGGGGGGGGGGTGACACTTAACGCAAATGACCATACGGGTATGCTCCTCTGGGAAGATGCCGAAAGACCCCAATATCATATCTCCAAAAAAACTTGATTTTGATAATTTCAGCTATAAAAGACCCCTAATGCCCATTCGTCACATTTCTGTTTTTAATCGATTTTCATCCAGAAAGCCAAGACAAACCCTTGATTTTGACTGTTCGCTATTCCAAAAGACCCCTTTTTACCAGTAAGCAGTCAATTAACCAAAGACTCACCGCCTCAAAATTCCGGGGGAGCATACCACCAAAAATGTATGATGTGCTCCTACCCCCAGGATAAAATTGTTCTTGGATCAAACAACCAAAGGACAAAGTGTTAAACTGGAATTCAGAACGAAAGAATAGATCTCACCAGACTTGTAGTACCCACACCAGGGTTCGGTTTTTGCCGGCAAAAACCTGTTTTTGCCATTGCCGGTGGCAAAACTGGCAAAAACCTGTTTTGGCCAGTTCTTGCCTGGTTTAAACCGGCAAAATGGCAAAAACTCACATATAGTCACTCAAATATTACAAAATAACACAGCAAGCTCATAAACAGCAGCACACAACTTTTAATGAATCATTCAACATAATTTCTGTCTCATCAAGTCCTTAAATTGAAAAAGTTTTGGATCTGATATATGCCACATTTCGTTTAAATGCACTTGAGCAATGAAAACGCATGCCTTTAATTTCTTAATATGTTACTTATAATTACAAATCTGGCTTTGTTACACTCAGGAATTGATTTTTGTAACTTAATAATTTGTTTTGAGATGAAAAAACTGAACTATAAATCACTTTTTTAGTTTTTGCCATTTTTGCCGGCAAAAACTGGCAAAAATTGTTTTTGCCAAGCGGTTAAAACCGCGGTTAAAAGCATTTTTTCCACCTGCGGCAAAACCAGCGAACCCTGACCCGTACCCATGGCCGGGGACCCGGACCCGTAGGCATGGCCCGGGACCCGTACCCGTAACTCATGACGTGTCCCAATACAAATCTACAACTCTCTCACTGTACCTCCTTCCTTCCTACATATAAATGGCAAAGGACTATCGCATGATATTGTTTTCCAACCGTTGGCGGCGTCAGCAGTCATGAAAACACATTTATCAGCACCGTTAAGTTCACTTCCAGCGGGTATCCACACTCTGTCACCAAATCTCTGGTCTTCCCATTCGTAGATTTGATCAATCTTTTTCAGGCCAATAAACCTGCAAAAGATTTTAAAACATGTTCTTGGTTGAGACTGGTATTTACACACCACAGGCATATCATATGTCACGAAATATGTTGGCGAACAGGCCAATACCACTAGTTAGGTGGAGGGTTGCTGGATTTCCAAAATGTGGACCTTTACCGCCCCCCCCCCTCCAAACGCCTATTAATGAGTCATTAGGGCAACTTCATGGACTAGAAGAATTTCGCGATTATCTTGACGAATGCATTTAGCCTCAGCTTGATTATCTATTATACGCGGTCGAGCTCACTCTAGCCTCGGATAACATCGCTAATGGGAAGTTCGTGAATTATAACGGGACAGAAGTGGATATTTTAAAATGGTCAAAGAACTAGCGAACTAGAAGTGTAAACTAGATACCATTGTCATCACAGTGCGCGACCCTTAGCCAGTGTCATATCCTTTGGAGTCGTTTGTTTGAGATTATGCACTATGCAGATACTCTTCATGACTTTAAAAGAGATTTAAATTATCTAACAAGAAAATAAAATAAACCTCCATATAAAACACAACTCCAATCATTAACAAAGCTAAAAAGTGAACATGTAACAGATTATTCCTCTGCTTAAATCGCTTATATAGGTTAAACTTTAAGAAATTCAGGAATGAAATTACCTGTGCAAACTACACAATATGGTGTGTGCTTGACCATGACAAAATGCTATAAGAAACAGATTTCATAACAATTTTTTGTCAAACGTTGTCACAGCATTGTATAAGGGTGACCACCACAGAGTGACATTAAAATAGTATGTTATTTAGGGACCGTTCACAAACACTTATTAGGGGGCCTGTTGCAAACAAAAATTCATCGCCCCCCTTTCAGATCTCCAAAATTTCAGCCCACCCCCCTTTTTGACATGAAAATTATGAGTCAACCACATAGCAAAGCATATAAACTTAATTTCTCCAGGTCATTTTTTTCAGCCCCCCTAGGAGGGTTAAAACTTTTAAACCCCACACCTTTTTGCATCAGGCCCTCCTATCAAGTGTTTGTGAACGGTCCCTTACAGAGGCAGCATCATTTAGAAGGTATTTGGATACACGACGGAATTCTATCCCTAAATGACCTTGGACCCCAATTGGTGTACAACTTTTAGACTTTGGATGACCTTTGACCCAGAGTTTTTCATTTGACAGTTGTGGCTCTCCTCATCCTAGTTACCAGTTTTGGTCAAAATTGACAACGCATAATGGCTACTATGGCTCATTATACGACTGACAGAAGAAAACAAGAGGGGAAAAAATTGACAGAAAGAAGACATTAGGTAAATATGGACGAGTTCAATATTTACGCCGGTGTGGATTAAGGAGGGAATACAAATTTGTTGGGGTCTTGATCAGTGTACCTCGGTTATATCTATAAATGCGCTTTTATAAATGCGCATGTGACCCATGGGCACGATATACTAAGACCAGCAAGCGTCACCAAATCCTCATGTATTGACCACTATCTTTAGATAAATATCATTAAATTTAAGTATTAATTCAATTGCAAAATAATTTCACATTTTGCAATTCCGAATTTGTAATATGTTATCAAAAACAACATTTTGAAAGTATTTGACGACGGAAAAAAATATTGAACGACGGAAACGTTTACAATATAATCACAAAATTGAACAAAATCGACAATTTTGCTGCACAGCAGTCTCATGTTGTTCTGCCTTTGCATTCATATGTATAGAAAGACCACTCGCTAAACAAGCCGTGCTCGAGTTTGATTGACAGATGACGTCAGACGCGGTAAATTCTCTTTATCTCTGTCTTTAATTATAGAAGGTCACTTCGAGACTTACTGTCTATAAGCTGTTATGGCAGCGCGGAGGTGGTCACGTGCGCATTTATACACTCATAGAAATTGTTCGTTGGCATTACTCAGTAAGTTGATGTAAGTCGTTGCGTCAACTTTCCGAGTAATGCCAACGCGTACAATTTTGAGTAACGCTGACTCGATATCATTATGTTGGCCGCACTCATTTGCACTTACTTTATTGAGTTGTTACAACTCAGAAAATGAAACTAGCCTAGCATAAGTTTCTAGAGGTGTGCTATAGTATACAAAATTTTGCACTGATTACAAAAATAAATATTTGAATACTGCTAATTGTGCAGAAAATGATCCAATTACGTGAATTAAGTAACAAAGTACCAAATTGGAATAACATGTAGAGTTACAATAACTCAACTCATTGGTTCTTTGAACCTTGTTTATTTTTCTAAGTTCCCTGAACTTGAATTCAGAAGTTGGCATTACTTAAAAAATGCCAACAAAGTTGATTAGTTGACGGAACTTTTTGAGCTTTTTCAGCATTTTTTAAGTTCGGATAACTAAAATGAATTTTGTTTTGGCAACTTTTACACTATTTTTAAGTTGTCCAAACTTACTCCTTTTGAATTGCGCCAACAAGGCGAACAAGTCATTTCTATGAGTGTAAAAGCGCATTTATATATATATAACCGAAGTACACTGTTGATGGGGGAATGTTAAGTATCAATTAGAGAAAAGGAGTAAAACAATGGGGAATCCGGAAATTTTTGGATGAAAACTTCCACACCCTCTTGGCGTAAATATTGAACGGTCCCTAACACGATTTAACCAATATGCCATAAACAGCATATGTGGTGTAGCCAGGATCTTTTTTTTTTTGGGGGGGGGGTTAAATTTGGCCTCTGCTGAGAGTCACATAGTTAGACAAATATACTTAACATTAGTACAGAGTGTAACAAAAATATTATACAATTGCAAAACAAGAAAAGGGGTCATGGCAACAACTAAGGGGGAAAATTTGACAAAAGCTGTCAAAAATGGGCTATGAAGTACAAACAAGTCTTTAAAATGATTATCAGGGCGGCTAGCATCCGATAGGGTTAAGAGGGGAGAAGATTTCTCAGAGCCCTGGCTACGCAACTGAAATTTAATGTAATAATACCACGTACCATTTAGAGCTTTCAGTGTTATCGCTGCGACGCTGTAACGTTTCTGATAAAAAGTCATACTCCGTTTCATTTACAACAGCGGCTTTGACCGACCCAATATTATTACAATGTTCAGCCGCCTGTGAATATGAGAGGAATTGGTTTACAAATAAGAAACACTCTTCTTCATGCAATATCCAGGACGAATTAACACAACCAGCTACAGAATAGAAACACAAGAAATGAAAAACAAAGTTAGACACCTGCATGGACAGGAGCAATCGAGATAAAGTGCCTTAAGGGTACTTGCCCATAAATTTCATTCAGGGGCGTGTTTGAAAAACGGCACAGCGTATTAGTAAAAAGAATAAAAAATACTAAAATTTACACCAGGGTTCGAACCACTGCCGATACACTATGGATGCTGAACAGTGAACGATGCCACTGTGCCACGGCGGTACCTGTGGTTAATGTCTGACGATTTTCAAAGATATACATATCAACACGTTTCTAGTGTATTGAAAAGCAGATTTTGGTAGGAATACAGTCATAGTACGAGTTGGACTCTACTTGTCTGTTTGTTTTTCATTTAATACAAATTAATTTTAATGAATTGAACTGGTATGACTCTTAGGACGATTAATTTTCTAATAAATATAATAAAAACGCTGGGTCATGCAAGACGTCCTTGTAATTTATGTCAAAACCAGGGGAGCGACAACACACACCTACGTGTATAAGCCTACTTGCGTGATCGATACTCAATGATCCAGACAATAGCATTTGAATATACCGCCCTAATATGTATGCATCTGCTTCCAATAGCCTACCCCACCATAAATAGCTCGATTCATTTCCTCGCTGTGCCAAGATATACGTGTCATGTACGTAATTTCGAGGCATATTTTGATCAAAAATTATATAAAGGGACTGTTTTCAGCCAAAATATTAGCTGTCACCAGATGCGCAATGGTACCGGGAAGTGTTGCAGAAAGGTAAGCGTACTCATTATTTATTCAAAATATCATATTTTAATGAATTCGGATGCGAAATCCGAAAAGGGATTGACAGGTCAAAATTCTCATACTAGAAATTTTGTGAAATAAAATAAAATCTAATTTAGGCTCCGCAAACAACGTCCCTTTGGTGTTTGCTACACGTGTATATAATAAATTATGATTTGGAGCTAATTTGAGAAGAGTTATGGCCTCGAATTTCAAAATACACCGAGTGACGTTTTTGATTATAAACCTCGTCAATTCAAGACTCTGTAAAAACAAATCAAGAATTTTCTGGGATAAATGCAACTAATGTATATGAAAGTTATGATCTAAGCTACCAGATGCATCATTAATATCCTGACTATGATATTTAGTTGTGGGAAAAGATTACTTTAATATGTGTGTGGGGTTATTTCTCGCCAAAAATTTTAACCAAAAAGAGCATGTAGCCTTAAGCAGGGACCCGACATGATGGCGTTGCCGGGCTGGAACCCACAACCTTCCTATTCTGCGTCAGAGACCGTACCGCTCGGTCACCATGCCAATGGGTATCAATAATGCATAATTCTCGCTAAATTGATCGATGATACGCACTGACTCGCAGGTGAGTGCAACATGTAACGGTATATGCAATTCTATTTCAAGTAATTTCACAATTTCAGAATATTTGAGCAAATTTTTTGAATGTACAAAAATAGTCTCAAAATACTCTTTGAGACGAGATAGATGCAGAAAAATAGTTTTTTAGATTAAAATTCGACTAAATAACGAATGTCCAATGTCCAATATCCGGCCAACTTTACAATGCTCTTCCTTCCTGTTTGAAACGTTTCATTGAGCGACAAAACGAGTTCATGAGAATTAGTTTGACTTTGAAATAGCACCAGTAGGGGGTGGGGGCTGCCTCGTTCATCATGGCTTTCGGCTCATGTAAAGCTGTTGGTAAACGAATGGCGTTAATGAAAAAAATGGGGCTAACAATAGACAATTTTTTGAATTTTTTCTTATGCAGGGTTAATAAACAGGGTGCACATGCGCGTATATGGGGTGGGATGCTTTGAGTGTAAAAGCAGGGGGCGGTAGAACAAAAATAGGTTGCCAGCACCTATGACCTAATATAATTATTACAGGGTGTCCCAAAAAAGAGAGCCCTCATTGCGCACTCTTTTTCTCCTATTTCTGAAAAGTTGATGTATGGTATGTAAATAACCATTTAATCGTTAGCTTTAATAAACCAAAACAATTATTTCAATCGGCTCACAACTTTTGAAGTTATGCCTTTTTAAAGAAAAGTACACGTTTTTTACTCTGTCCGCGGATAGCAAACAGAGTGGTTGGGATGGGTCATGCTGTGGAGTGGCCTGCAAGATCACCAGACCCCACACCACTTGATTTCTTCCTTTGGGGCAAAATCCAAGATCTCCGGTGCACAAGGATGGTCGCAACGCAATTGATGCAATGAGGACCAGGGCTGAAACCTGTATTCACAACAGGAGGCAACCAGCTAGACGGCAGAGCAGCACAGTAAACTCACTTCAGAAGAACCAAAGACAAACCAAACAGCCCTTTTCAGGGCTACCTTTTATCCTAAAAAGAGAAATGACTTATGTTGTGAATAAAAAGAAAACAAGAAACTAGAAAGTAAGAAACATAATAAAACAAAAAGGCATAAATAACCAAGAAAAAATCAGCAATTGCAAGTATAGCAAAAGAAGTCACATCCCACGTCCATTTTACCCAGAATTAATGACACTTCACAAAATTCATAGCACATAAACCCACCGGTAAAGTCCATTCCCTAATTAAAGTTATTTTATAAAGTTATCATTGAGGAATGTTTGATATTCATGCATGGTACATGTCCCTGTGTACATGTTTTCCTTTTCAATCTCGAAGTAGCCAAACCTCCTCCGTGAACAAACGGGCACCTTTCTTTAAAAGAGCATATCTTCAAAAGTTGTGAGCTGATTGAATGTATTTGGTCAACTTTTCAGAAATAGGAGAAAAAGAGGGTGCAATGAGGGGCCTCTTTTTTGGGGAAACCCTGTATTATTATTATTATTATTATTATTATTATTATTATTATTATTATTATTATTATTATTATTATTATTATTATTATTATTATTTTCATTATTATTATTATTATTATTATTATTATTATTATTATTATTATTATTATTATTATTATTATTATTATTATTATTATTATTATTATTATTACTTTATTAAACCATCGAAAATGTTGGGGATCAACAATTCACAACTTCCGTCGGCCAAAAATAAGTTGTGCCCCCCCTTATGAAATCCTAGCTATGCTACTGAACAGCGCCGTATGTATACCTTTGAGCATTATTGAACCAAGTTAATGAGAAAATGCTAAAGTTGTAATAACAATAGATAAAAGTTAAAGTCAAGAAAACAAAAATGAGAAAAAGAAGATTATTATTAAAAACCAATAGTTCAATCGTAAGCGAGTAATACATAATAATAATGACAATTTTGTACAATATTTGTACTAGTGTACAATAAGGAGTTGAACAAAGAAGAGAAAGGATAAACGAATGAAAGGTAAATAGGACAGGTAGATTAATAAAGTGAAATGAAATAAATTAATATAAAATGAAGATGCACGTGAAAACAACAAAGGCTGGGAAATGTTGAAAGAATGAAAGGGAAATATTGAAAGTAATAAACAATGACGACGTTAATAACGAAAAAATATAAATAGTTTCTTCCTTTTGTTGTAGCAGGCTTAAAATTTGTTTTATAATATATACGATATCCGACTGTCAAAATGGCAATATGCCTTTCAATAGACGGGGAAGAACCACCGCATACGTATAATGTCATATAAACGTTTTTAGAAGTACTTTCATCTGGCTCTTTGTGTCCATAAACCCCCAAAATAAAAATTTTGACAAAATTAGACAATATAATATACCGTAAAATCTCGATAGTTAGCATGTGCTTACTATCGAGCGCGTTTAAAACATGCAAGCATGAAAAGCCATATCCACAAAAGTGTAAAAGGTTTTTAGCAAATCATCGATACACATATGTAGTTATATACGAACAAGTAAACCTGTAAATGTGTGTCTCAACCCCATTAGCTCAGTTGGTATAGCGCCGGTCTATGATAAATACAATTGCATGTTTTCAAAAGCGCTCGCTAGTAAGCACACATTATGCTAACTGTCAAGTTTTTACGGCATAGGGCCTAAGTATTGGAAATTCAACCAACCAATCAAAATTAAGCCTTTTGATGACGTCATAAATTTGAAAAGTTACTTTCATCAGATTATAAGGGTCCAAAACCCAAAAAGTGAAATTTCGCCTTTCGGTGTAGACCAAGATATTACATCAGCATTGAAAAATCAACCGACCATTCGAAATTCAGCAATTTGATTACGGTTTCAAACAAATGGTTTCATTGAATTCTGCGGTCCCAAAAAAACCCTAATATATCCATCAAAATTAACCGCTGCGACTGTGTCTACGGGAAAACTGAATACGTGGCGTCTTTCGCACTATATAGGGAAATCGGCCTCAAAGACGTTGGATATATTTAGACTGGTCTTAACTCGTCCGTAGGATTTATATGCTCGACTTAGATCCGTCGAGGAACAAAACAACAGCAAAAACCAATACAAGAATAAAAACAAAACAAATAAAAAGACCGCTTGAAAATGGTTGATAAATCGAAGTCTTTTCTTTTAGCTTTATACTTGCACACAGCGACAACAGCAGGTAAATAATTATATTGTACAGGCGGGGCTACCAATACACGTGCATCTGCTATCACATCGCTATATCGCCATTTAAGGGTAGACGAGGTATTGTCGGTCGAAGCAACCTAAAAATAGATTTTCATTATCTAGATTAATATATTATTGAAAAATAACACCTTGATGTTTTGCAAAAGTTCATTCTACAAATCGTATACTTTGCAAACTAGCTTGATTTATTGTTGTTAATGAGTTATGTACGTTTTTCAAAAGTGTTGTTGTTTCAGCCCTCTTTACAACGTAACTCAAGAACCGCAGCACCTATAAAAGTATATCTGTGATATTTTAATTCTTCTACACACTCGCTATGGATTGAGCAATGCAGTCTCACTGTCTCTATAGAATTCCTAAACGATTGGACCACATGGTGGCAATGAGTTAATTTGAAGTAACCGCTCGCGCTCTTGTCCTTTCTAGGTGGGCTAGGGGAATTGGGCTACCAGAGTTGCGCATGGGGTAGAGTGGTGTATCTGCTATATGATATTCCGTTTTACACAAGTGTGGTATCAAACTGCACTGAGCAAACAAGATTCTCCAAGCTTTAATATCAATGTTGTTGCTTTGAATTAACTCTAATCAAAGTTATAGCAGCTCCATATTTTCCTTTTTCATGTGTTTTAGTATTATATGATATATTCATTGCAGAAACATTGTGTAAAACGGTACCTTGTAATTGTCGGATTTCTATAATTCCTACACGGTCACCATCGCGAAAACTCACAGGACCCTGTGGAAATAATACATGATAAACTGTGTTATGTATTATGCTGTTTAGTTTGACCATATGGGTCCCATGTGAATTTGTAAGAGCTCTTTAAGCAAAGTCATTGTTCATTGAAATTACAACCGTATTACAAAACAGGCGACTTTTCGCACAAGATTTGCAACAATGAGAAATTGGTCATTGCTCATTGAAATGAAGCTACAATATGGACAATATAAGTGTGCACTTTCATTTAATGACATAATATCTGAAAAATATTGTAAGGATCACTTGAGCGTTTGACTTTCAAACCCTACATTTTGGTCAAAAATTGTGCTTGGATAGGTCGTTTTCAACAGAAATTCGCCTTGCTATAAACATTGAATTACGTTATCTATTGACGTAATGAAAGAATTGTTTTTAGGTGGAAGTGTTAGCTTTCGTTCGATATAAAAACAAATTCTGATTGGATGAAGGGAACACTTGAGGTTTTGACAAAAAACAATCTTGACCGACCGACCCTACCCAGGTTAACGCAAACGCCCGCTTGCTAGCGGTACTGCCTGCAGGGATGACATAATTCAGTGAATCCTATTTCATTGTCTACCACCCAATGAATCCAAACTTTTAGTAGTCCACACCAAATTATCCTCCTTTTAAACTTTTGGTAAAGGTTCACACTGAATAATTCCCTATTTTTGAAAAAATAGAAATGGAGAATGAACATCATCAGCCGAGACATCGAAAGGATCGGAGATGTTACCATCTACCATTATCGTATTTTTTGAGTTGATGGAGTCTTGATGACCCCTTAAAAAGCAAAGTAAAAAATACCTCAGTGGCCCGTCAAAAGAGAAAGGCATTGGGTGTAAGCTTCTGAAAAAAAGAGTCATTAGGTGGCAGCTTTGCAGAAAAAAGGGTGACACCGAAACACAATGTGTGCCAATATATGCAAGTACCCCCTGGACAAAATGTCATACCGATACTCCAGTAAACCTTGTTTCATTCAGCAATTCAAAGAAGATTCTCCCCATTTCTATGTTATCATAGGTGAAATCTTCCAATCGCAGTCCTTTTGTTTGAAGAATTGGCACAGCTTTATCGAGCATCAGTGCAATAGCCCAGGCAGCGTCGTAACCTAGCGGATTATAGGCATTCCATACGTAATTGGCCCATTCTGGAACCTTCATGTAATCAGTGAGCATCTCCACGTATTGTGCAGCCGTCTGTGGAGAAAGAGGGATAGAAGAAAGGAAAATAAATAAAGAAAAACAACAACAAAATGAAGGGAAAAGGGGATACACGTTAGCAAGGAATGACTGAAGCAATACAGAAACAAATAAATAAATAAATAAATAAATAAATAAATAAATAGATAAGGAAGAATAAAGAACGAAAGGAAGACAGAAAGAAAAAAGATGAAAAGAGAACAAAGAATGAAAGAAAAGAAAGAATTAATGAAAAAAGCAAGAAAAAAAGAAAGAAAGAAAGAAAGAAAGAAAGAAAGAAAGAAAGAAAGAAAGAAAGAAAGAAAGAAAGATAGAGAAAGAAAGAAAGAAAGAAAACAGAAAGAAAGAGAGAAGGATGAATCTGACAAAGAAACAACAAATAACACGAATATGCGTAAAAAACATTATATAAGTATATTAATGGTAGTATTTACAAATATGAAAATAATCATAATAATTATACTCAATGACAAATTTCATGAGTTAATATTTTTGCCCAAGTTTCTATCAAACATTTTGTAGTAATAAAACAATTTGTCTCATCAAGTGTTTTATCCCAAATTTATTTACATTTAATAAATAACATACCTCAACATATACGAGTATACCCACCTTTATTCTTTTCATATACTGAACGTCATGTGCCAGTATGTTTGATATTGCTCATATAATACTTATACAGGGTGTCCCAGAAAAGATTACCGGGCAAATGAATTTTGACGTAAGTCGAAAAATAGACATCAGAATCAAAAAATAAAAACATTACTGGAATCGGTTGACTGATCGCAAAGAAATGAGCGATTACATAATGCATGTGTCAATTCACTTCATTCCAAGTTTGAAAGAAAGATCATTCAACACAATGCGCACTAGTGGTGAAACTGTCAACGGGCTTCATATTTTGTTCTATGAAATCCTTTTCATTCTTTTTAAACAACCTGTTTCTTGCAAAACATTTAATTAGGTTTTGTTCAAATTTGAAAACCTGCACGATACTGAAAATGAAAGCTTGCATATAAGATGATGCTCAGTATTTGTAAATAACTTTTTTCGTTAATATTGATATAAATGTTGGACAAAGAATTACTACATAAAGAATTCCAGCTGGCTTAAAAAATTCTCACACACATTAATGTTTTCGGTATATTTCCAAGAAATTGTAATACAAAGTTTAAATCTTTTAAAACTTCAACATTAATGTTGTGAGGTATCAAAAATCACACGTAAAGCTGTAAGCACTTGATCATTGTCCTTCTTGGCTCAAAAGTTAGAGAGCTTTTAATTGCAGAAATCAAAGTTTTCTCAGACAAACTTTCATCTTCAGTGAAAGCATGAATGACATAACACCGTCGGATTTTAATAGATAATGTGGACTAAATTTAATGAGATACACAAACTTTAGGAAGCGGTGAGCGAGTATGAAAAAAGCGCATGTTGATCAAACTTGGAATGAACTGCATTGATGCACGCATTATGCAATCGTGCATTTCTTCGTAACCAGTCAACCGAATCAAATAAAATTTTCGTATGTGATGCACAACAAAACAGGCTATGCGCTACATTTTGAATTTTTTCATTCTGATGTCTATTTCTCGACTTACGTTCAATTGTATGCACTCGGTAATTTTTTCTGGGACACCCTGTATATAACGATGATATTGAGTTGAGCCGTAGACTATTTTGTACTTTTCAATGACTAGGAAAAAATTGCTTTGACTCTTTATATACAAAATATTGTCTGTGCAATATCTGCAGGATGTTTCTGCTAAATATGAACGGAAATTACTATATAAACCTTTAAATGGTTTTATTTAAGAAACCTATTTATGGGCTTCACCCCCGCACCAAATTGGCATTGTTGATGGTCGGCCTTTCTCCTGGTCAAGGTGTTGGGTTAACATTTTTATCACTAAAATGGGCGCAAAGGATAGATCTACGATTACCTGAACACTTTTAGGTGTAAACACAAGCAAGTGAATGTTCTAAGTCATCCAGTAGTTATAAACTTACCTTTTGTGCCACTCTGCGACATTGCTGCTGGAACCACCAGACTTCAGCATGCAACTGACGTATATCACGTGACCAGTCCAACAAGTCAGTTGCCTGATGAAGTCTGCTGGTTCAAAATGCAGCGTCGCAAAGTTTTAAAAAGTAAGTTTAGATAGATGATAAATAAATACAAATGCTACACATCTTTTAGTGTACGTGGTCTAAACATCCCTTGGCAAATGCCATGTAATTAAATTTGTTATACGGGTTTCAGGAAGAAAAGTGTCATACTGTCATGCATAGGGTAAGTAGCTAACTGTGCTAAACAGCAATGGCTTCCATTATAAACCACATATTTTTACTCAAATGATAAAGAATATATTAGTTCTGAAACACTGAAAAGCGATTGTTAAGATTCCTTAACACACAACAGGTAGAGTTACGTTACTCACAATATTTGCAACAGTCAGTTCAGAACTGGTACTAAGTTGCACACTCTCTGTAGAGATATAATATGAACTTCGAGCAGCTCTACGCATTTCTTCCAAGCTGCAATGCACGAAGTCGTCTTGTTCCTCCCACCATTTTTGTGCGTACCATCCTACAAACATCCACACATAACCATCGCCAACCATGTTGTTCTTGTAAGCCTATTAAAGTTTGTCAATAACAAAATGTGAATTTTATTGACTGTAATAACGAGTGATTGACCTTACTTTATTTGACTTTTTTACACAAAATGGAGAATAGCTGAAGCTATACCAGCGACATTCTGTTTGTAGCGTATAGGGGTTAATTGATTTCTCTTTTGGAGCTGTTTGGCAGAGTTTTCTAGTATCACTGTTTTTCAATTCGCAGTGCTTTATAGCTTGCCTTTGAATGGAGCCCAGTAAGGTAAGGTTTGACATCTCCCCATGCCCGGGCAGGGAGCAGTACGCCAGGGAAGTCCAGCGGTATAGATTTGTGTTTGACATTACGCCCCTGAGTCCAGCTCGTTTATTTACTAGACTAGAAGTATGCGCCATTTTGCTTCCTACATGATGTTAATACTTAAGTTGAGTATACAATATATATTGTAGTAAATCAATAGAATATTTCGATGATTGTTGAGGTATTATATGCTTGATAGAATTAGACAGTCTGATCAAAATAGTATTCTCCGGTCACGTGTGTTCATGAAATTCTCCAAGAATTATGTTATGACACACATCTTGGTATGGTGATGATCTCTACTCGAAAATTATTACCTTGAAATCGACATTCTCTTTTAAAGGGAATTTTTAATAATATTATATGTGTTCATTTATTTTATGCTGAAAGCGCCTTGAAATCTTTGATATACTAGTATTAGTAATTCGCTTTATATAATAAAAATACATCATTATTTATTAAGTATTATTTACCTCGCATAAAATTCGTCTTGCTTTTGTAGCATACGTATTTACGGATATAATTTTGGCATCAACTGCCTGCAAAGGAATAAAAAGAAGTACATCTATATTATAAGAGCTTAAATTCCTGAAACAAATTGGGCTATTCCATTTAAAATCCACACACCTCTGTGGAAGATTGTGGAAATATCTTCTCATTCATTTAAATTTCATACACCCTCTGAGAAAGTTTCAACCTGAATCTTTAAATAGAGTTTGTTAATGTGTTAATTCTATTTGAATTTCATATTCTACCTTTATTCCAAAATATTCCACTGAAGGGGAGTGTGGATTTTAAATGGATAAGCCCAAATTGTCATGACCTCACTCTACCTAAAACTGACCGGACATAATCAAGCAAAATGAGTCGGATGTCGGAAGTCTAATTATGATCGGACTTTCAGCAAAATACAACTCTGAGAATGGCTCGTGTAATGCAATTGAAAATTGAATTTTGATTTATTAGTCATCAGACTCATTTAGCTTGATCGCATCGCCATTGTTAATATGAATCTCGTTTTTTCGCCAATTAAAAGCCGAACAAACTTTGAATCCTGTACTTCAAGAGGCACGAATATCATACAGCTTCCTCACACACACCTATGGAGTCTGAACGATCTTTTGTTTACCTGAGCTAATATCCTATAGCAAAAAAGAAAAGGTTCCGGGTGACCACCCGATGACCATTCGGTGATCATCAGAAACCTTTCGGGTATCCTTTGCAGAGTTATCTGAAAGTGCCCGCTAGCGGATACCATGCGGATACCTAATTAAATAATCCAAAAGTTTTCGGGTAGACATGAAAGCCTCCCAAAAACTCAAATATTTAAAATATGTTACCCAGAAGGTTCCCAGAAACTTAGATTCTTTGCAGGAGTTACCCAGTGGTTATCCGCTTTTAGATTGACCTTGAAAATAGCCTAAAGCATCTTAAGAATGCATTGCGGGTGGGTATATGGTCAAAGGTCACTGAATGATTTCAAAATGGAGTAGTTAGCTGTTTTTGGCAGTTGGAATATTTGTGCGGAATATTCAAGTTATTTGTGGTCCAAAATGTATGGATTTACATGTAGGACATTTACAAGATGGTCACTAATTGATCTGGAACATGCTGTAGACTGGTAAAGCATTTTAATGCTTTTAAAAATGCTTGATTTCATATGACAATGCAGGTACGAAGATTTGTTAAATGATTTGTATATTGATGCAGTCTTTAAACATGTACCTAATTTCTAGTAAATCATATATACATGATTTTGACAGTAAATAAATGTCAATTAAATTAGTAATCATCAGCTAATGTGTCAATTAATGATAGAAGCTTTATGTTAAGCTATTTGTTGTAAATAAATTATTGATATAAACATTATAGGCTGAGTCAGTGATGGGTTCACAGGGTGTGAAGCAAATCAGCAGAATATTTTTGTTCAATAACTACAATTACACTTTCAAGTTTCTTATAACAAGATAGCACTAGCTCAACTGCCATGACTGCAGAGTTGTATCCAAAAAATACAATTCATATAATAAGCTAAATTGCCTAATAAATGTGTGCATACTCATGAATTTGTATTTCTGCATTCCCCAAAAGGTCAACAGGAAGTCTCCAAAGAGGTCATCAGGTATATCGTCACCAAAAGTTATCCGCTGGGTCCCCGATTATCGGGTAGTTATCCGCTAGTTCCCCAAAAAAGTCATCGGGTAGTTATCCGCTAGTTTCCCAAAAAACTCAACGGGTAGTCATCCGGTACCTATTACCTTAAAGGTATCCACTATGGTTTCCCAAAAATGTATCGGGTAGTCACCCGCTACCTTTCTTATTTGCATGAGAAATTTGCCGGTGTCTACCCGGTGACTATCGGGAAGTTATCCGCTAAGGTCTTTTTTTTCCTGACCAAAGCCCAAGTAAAGAGGGTCATTAGGCCAGATAACCTATCTGGTCAATGTAAACAAAGCCAACAGCAGCTATAATAGTTTGAGTGAATAATCCTTACTAAGCTTTTTGACTCCTATCGAATTAGAGTTCATTGCATGTATTAAAGTTAATAGGCGCTGAGATTTTCTTTGTTTTACCTCATTTGATAGGGGGGCATAATCTGAGAGTGGAAAATAACTCTTTGTGAAAAAGAATACTAATCTATTAAATATTACAATATTGCTTACTGTTATTTCCCCCATCTCTTCCATGTCGGCAGCCATTGTTTGTAATTTTGAGAACAAAGAACAAAATGTGGTTCCCAGCATACATCAGTAACGTAATCACCCTAATTATTTCGGATTACTCCCTTTCATTTGTATCATTATCATTTGTTCTTGTTCAAAAATTGGTGAATAAATATATTTATATGCTTGCTTGAAACATATTTTGCACTATGTTCTCAAAATTACAAAAAATGACTTAGGCAATAAGCGTAGCAGGCTGACGATGTAAAATGGTTTGTTGACTTGACAAATGTGGTTGACTTAAACACTTACCTTCAAATTTTGAATTTGATGGGAAGGATCATCGGAAGCGAAGGTTTCTGATGTAAGGATCATTATATTGGCTTCATGGAGTCCTCCAATGAGATGGTCAACCACCTGAGAAGATGAGAAATTGAGAACTTTTATTTCTATAAAGTGGTTCTCATAATTCTCATAAGTTAAATGTTCTCATAAGTTAAATGCGCGCAAAATATTGTGCAAACGTCGCTACCCGATCCCTTAAAGGCTCATTCAGTGATTTGCTCATCCGGATGATCGTAAAAATCATCCAAATTCAGATTTTAGTACCTTTGTCATAGATGTGCTAAGCCTGCTAGTGGTTCAGTCGAGAGCGGTGTATTTAAGACAAAATAAGAAATTTACATGAATTTGTAATTTATATACTGACAGAATATAAATTAGCTACATTCATTTGAACGGGGCTTCAACTTCGTCAATAGTGCTGTTTTCTTCGTTTTTAAGTTTTTACACTTGTGCAGGGATCACTGAATTGGTCTTTTATTAACACAGTAAGCAAAATACATACCAGTGAGAATATTTCATGTTTTCCATGTATCGTGCCAACTTTGTTCCATCCAAATTCTTTCATGACACGGATCCTAGCTGAGTTAATCATGGTATCCGGAACAACAGTTCTGTAGAAGTACGGGTAGTCTATTCGGTTGGAAAGGGCCGGAGATATTGCTGCGTAGGACACCTGTTATATCAACATCCAAATATTTAGAGAATCTAGGCCACCTCATTTTTTTCCCTTTTTTTCTTTTCCAGAATTAGTACACACGGGTGATTCGAATTTGTAATATGCTATTAAAAACAACATTATGAAAGTATTTGTCGACGGAAAAAATATTTATCGATGGAACCGTTTATAATATAATCACAAAGTTGAAGAAAATAGACAATTTTGTTGCACTGTAGTCTCGTGTGTTTACCACCTTTGCATTCAAATGTACAGACAGACCACTCGCTGTGTACAAGGCCATTTCGAGACTTACTGCCTACAAGCTTTTATGGCAGCGCTGCGGTTGTCGTGTGTATTTATAAATACGCATTTATAAATATAGTCGAAGCATACTGTTAACCATGTGATCCAAAATGACCCACCTTATATGACTACAGTGATGAAATGACAGAATCAGGCCATGTGTCCTTGATGGTCATTAATCAGGAGAAAATAGATTTGCGCGGAACTTTTTCATAACCGCGCAATTTTATAAATAAACATTTTTTTCCACATGGGCAGGGAAAGATACATGATTTGCACAAATGAAAAATAGTTCTTGAAAGACTGGACATTGGGGGCATTCCGCGCAATTTGCTCTTTTGCGCAAATCGCCTGTCCCTTATGGTCATAATATATTGAAGCATGGTGATCAAAAAAGATCTAGGGCCAACTGCAAAGGTGTACTAGAGTCCAAGATGGCGGCCAAACGCAAGCGGAATAATGACCCATGCCAATTTAATACATAAAATATCTTATTTGCTTCGTTTATTTCATCACATTATAGAGTTACATATTTCATTACATCATAATTTTCTATTTCTGTCTTTACTAATTTACTACATTACTACATTCTGATTCTCAGTTCAGAGTTTAGTAAACTAATCAAATCTGGGTATTTCCCGTAACCATAGTAACGATATTTACTAATTGACAGTTTACAAACACTTATTATTTTATTGATAATAGTATTAAATTGTCCTACGTGGTAATAGCCAAAAATAACATTTACTAATGTGGTTTTAATTTTAACATTGTAATGTTGCAAAATTATTCACTTCACAATCTTTTAAAATTTTTGAACGCAATAAAGAAGTGTTCAATATATTCGACTTCTTTACAAATTTCACATCATTACTATTTTCTTTTCCTATTTTGTTAAGAAAGACTTTTGTTGCATAAATATTACTGGTTGTTGTCCAATTTAATGTCTTTAACCCAGGTTTTTTGTTACATGAACATTTTTTCCCAAATTTTGCTCCATCGAATTCTATGTTTTTACATTTCTTTTCCCAAAGGGTTTGACATATCAGTTTAGGTGATATCTTTGATACCATAGCTTTCCTATATGCAACAACAGTATACCCTTGTTAATAACATTCGTATGTTTATTTTTACATGCTATTAAAGTTGCTTGGTTTAGAGCTAAATATTGTATACAAACACTGGCTAGCTGTGAAAACCGTGTACAAAATTCTGCGGCCAGTGCTTTTCTATTTTCACTGGCTATCAGTTGTGTACCGTCCCCGGGCTTCCCCCCGTATTTAGTTCAAGATATTGCTAATCACTTTTGAAGCCTTGAGGGTAGACTAGGTATTGTTGATCGATTTTCATTTTCTAAATTATTGAAAAAAATATGTTTTGCAAAAGTTCATTCTACAAATCATATACTTTGAAAACTTGCTTGATTTATTATTGTTAATCAGTGGAATTCGGGTATATTTATAAATGCGCTTTTATAAATACGCACGTGACATCTACAAGTCGCCATACCATAGTCAACAATGTAAGGTACCCGGACATATAAAACTCTACAATGCAAAAGTATAGGCGAAAATCGGACAAGTCGCAAGGAAAATTGTCCCAGCAAAATAGTGGCATTTAGTGCAAAGGGTAAAATACTTTAACCCGGAAGATGAACTCTTTATTTGCGTTTTCTATTACGGAAAAAATTAACGACGGAAAAGATAAATATAGCTGATATAATTATAAATACTTAGTTCATTGTTTTGTGTTAA